>NC_056745.1:698469925-698604925 GCF_019279795.1 Protopterus annectens
AAATTATTGACCATACTACAAATAGCATGGACCTTGGGTTAGAATAACAACTAAAGGGGTATGAAGCCCCAGTAGTGTGCACTGGGTCCTGAGCTTATACACTGATTTGTTTTTTTTTAAGTTCTGACCTTATGGTTTTTGACACATATTCAGTGGTATCAGCAAATATGTTTCCAGCAAACATATTTTAGTGATTTTTACATTTCATTCAAATGTGTTAGACTTTAAGTTTCAGGAAAATACACTTTAGCAAAATAAACTAGTAACAAAGTCATGATTAGGTATGGGAGAATACTACACTTTGACATATGCCATTTTGTTGACACAATTGTGTCCTTAAGTGGAGACCTCCAATACTGATTCTTTGAAGCAGCTGTGGACATGTCAACAGTCACTTTTACTGCTGTCTCTGAAGCTGGGAACACAGAATAAAAGTTTTTTTTGTCTTATATTTTTCCCTTTTCCCTAAATTTGTGTGGCCTTAGAGGTAGTGCACTTTGGGAATGGGGTGAGGGGCCCCCACATTTGAGGTGCAAGAGGCAGTTCCCCTTCAAAAATGTATTATAAGTTTGTGCAATGTTTCTTAGGGCAACATTTTCTGAGTATGTATTTCACATTTCTAATGTTTACTTTGTGATGTTTTCATTCTGAAAGGAGTGTGGCTCCATATTATCTTCTGAACCCTGATATGGTGATCTGTATCTTATGCATGGAAAAATCATGTCATTCAAATCAACTTTTATTTGTTATTACCTTTCAGATGTCAAACTTCCTTACAGAGTAAGATATTGAAAATGACAAGTAAAATATGTAAAACGCAATAACATTTTTCCAAATATATGTTAGTTTTTAAGTTAAATGAAAGGCTTTATATGGTAAGTATAGGGTAAGAATATTTCAGCTGCATTTTAAAGGCTATGTCATTCTGACATTCTTTTAAATAGTGGGTCATTGGATTTCACAGAAAAGGAGCTACAAACAATTATCCTCTCTGAAGGACCAATGTTAAATTAAGAGCTGGAATCTCTCATCAGTCACTGTCTGTCTGAACAAAAGTTTCCAAATGTGCAATATCAACTAAATAAGCCCATTATTAAATTAAGGTTGACTTATGTAGGCCATTGAATATATACACTAACACCTTAGAGCTAGCATGACACCTAGTAGAAAGACAGTAAAGAGACTGAAGGATAGAGGTAATATGAGCATGTTTATAAGTCCCTTAACTTCTCTGGTTGTTCAGTGCAATAGGTGTAGTCAGCAGAGATCACCTGCACATAGCCCTAAGTAATGGATATCATAATCATGTGGTCCAGGTAAGACCAGTGGATAAACCACTGCATCACTGTGACTATGAGAAATAAGGTGAGAAGTGTTTCATAGATGGAAACACATCTGCTGATGGCACCTGGTTTCCAAGGGCAAGTTCTTCAAAAGTAACCTCTAAGTCCAGCATCCTTGGTACAATGTTCATCTATAAATTTCCCTATTAAGTAGAACCATGAAGCTGGGGAGCCTGTGGACTAAGTGAACAGCTGTCTGCTGAGATAAAAGTTCAGATTTTGAAAGATTTAATGACAAATAGATAAAAGTCCAGTCATAGTTTTCAGAAAGGTTCCAATGAACTCAGAACATGGTGTTGGGCTACCTGAAAAAGAAAGACAGAGCTATGTACCATCATATGTGTACCTGTGATTATCTTGTCTATATTTTCTCTTAATGTATTCAAGAGGCAACACATGGCAGTATTTGGGTCATAAATAATACCAAACATTATAGTGTAATTGATGAACAAAAATTACTCAGTTCTTCTCTATGAATTTGTGTGGTCTTTGTATCACACACCTACCACAACTTCTACTCATAACACAGAGCATACACATAGACCAACATATGCAGAGGTGCTGACAAAAAAATCTGCCTAAACACCAGAGACCTCCAAAACACATACATACTAAACCAACCATAACACCCAAAACACACAATACATATAATGGCACAAGCACCAGTGTCTCACCTTCAAAGCCCATAAGGCAACGCACACCCACTCCAGCTATCTTAGTCATAGCAGACTCTATAGTGAGACAAACAGACATCCCCCTCACCAGGCTGAACAAGAAGAAAATCATGTTCCATTCTCTCTCTGGTGCTGGGATTCCTCAGATAATGCAGACACTCAAGTCTCTCAACAACAAGTACCATTATTATTAGGTCATAGTACATGTTGGGGTGAATGACTTGAGACATATCTCCCTGGACTATATGAAGAGAGAGGTCTACTTCACTTGACCTAAAACTCATTTGACTGACTTTCATTTGACCTACACCAAAATGACCTAAATTTCAAATTACTGACAACTCATTTGATTGACTTTCATTTCATTGACTTTTAAGACATAGATTTGTTATAGGTTTCCCATCACCTGTGACTTGCTTGTGGTACAAAGAAGTACTATAACTTACAGTGCTGACTGTGAGAATACCGATAGTCATGTAGAAAGCAGTGTTATGGTGTTTCTAAATGTGAGTTTGTCTCTACATTTTTAAAGGACGTATCTAAAGTAATTTCGTGAATGTTTTGTGCGTTCCCAGTAGTAAGTAGTGGCAGTATGTAGAGTACTGTAAGGCAAGTTAAAAGTATATGCCCTTTTTCCCACTATGGTGTAATCCTGGGGTTAGTATATATAACTGGGGGTGTGTGGGAGGCATAGCTTTCCCACCTAGTTTTGTTGTACATTGTCCAGTTTCTGTTAAGAGGGAAGTAAGTTTTTAAGTTCCGGAAAGAGTTAGTTATTGGTGTTCTAAGTGTGCATGTCTATGGTTTGATTTAGTATGTTGAAATTCAGCATTGTAAGCTGTCTGTGAAATGAGAGTCAGTCAAATGAGTTGACAGTAATTTGAAATTTGGGTAATTTGGGTGTCAGTAAAATGAAAGTCAGTCAAATGAGTTTTAGGTCAAGTGAAGTCGACCCGAAGAGAGACATGATTGAGCTCTCTGATCATGTGTCACAGGTAGGTATGTCCCTAGCCGTGAGCAGTATATCACCCTTGCCTAGGATAATATTTATTTTATTTTACATTACAGGATAGTCCGACTGGATGCATGTCCATTTTCAGCGGAGGCCCGGGGAGAAAAGCCCCAAGGTAAACAGAAACATTATAAACATGTTACAATTATAATTTTGACAAAGAGTACATAAGCAAACAATAATAAACATGTTCCACAGGTTAGAGTTAAACCCTGGTGAAAGCCAGGGGTAAATTAAACAGTAGTTGATTAATAGATTGTACACACAATCTAGAAGAGAGTTAGCCAGGCTTGATACAATGACATAGCCAGTTTAGTGCCAGATGTTGTTTGAGTCTAGTTTTAAATTGACCTAGGGAGGAGAGTAAAGTAATGTCAGCTGGAAGTGAGTTCTAGGATCTGCCTACAGAGTTTGCAAAGAGAGAGTCACCAGCTGCATTGTTAATTTTGCTTGTCTGGATTAGTAGTCTGTTAGAGGATCTAAGCAGTCACAGACTGTGATAGGGGGTGATAAGATTTTTAAGTGCAGGAGTATTGTCCAGATTATAAAGGATTTTATAAGCCATGATCAGTTGGTTATACTGAATTAGACTGGGTAGTTCAAGCCAACCCAAGCTGGTTAAGATTGATGCAATGATGTGTCCTAAAAGGCAGTCCAGTGGCAAACTTGGCAATGTGGTTATAGCAGGTTGAGAGTTTGTTAAGTACAGTCTTGTTTATATCAGAGAGTATAGGGGATGTGTACAGAAGTGTTGAGAGAAGGTGAGAGCGAGCTATGGCAATTTTAGCTGGAGGGGGTTAGGAAGGCTTTTATTCAGCAAAGTGACCCTAGTTTTTTATTGATGGTTTTGATCGATTGGTTTACATGTAGGTCGAATTTTAGATTGTTATCTATAATGACACCTAGAAGTTTTGTAGAGTGGTCAGGGGAGATTAACATGCTATCATTTGCATTTATGGTAAAGGTAAAAGCAGGAGACCTTTGTATTGGTAAGAATAACAGCATTTTCATTTTTTTGGGATTTAGTATCAAACGACGTTCAGGAAGCCAGTTTTCTATAGTGTTAACGTTGGACTGGGTAGCAGACCATAATACCACATTCTAAACAGAAAATCATTGACTTCAGTAACTGGCTTAGTTTCTGGTGTCATTCTAAGGGGAACCAGTTTTTGTCAGCCTGGGATAACATGATCGATAGACCTCGATGCTTTGCCAGAGATGGTCTTCATCTGTCACCCCTGGGATTTCGGATACTGGCAAAGGCTCTTGCCACACCCATAGTGCCTTTTTTAGGCAAAGTCACGAGGACAAAACTCTCAACATAAAAATTTCATCAAAAACAACCTCAAGGTTATGCTGCTAAACGCTAGGAGTCTTGGCATGAAACTGCCCTCACTGGAAGCAGGAAGATGCAGTCATGTGCTATATCAATATTCATTAAAGATAAATACACCTTCAAATTGGTTAAACAGTTTGTCTCCCTGGAGACACTTCAGGTGCAATTAACTGTTGGTAGGACACCTATTCAAGTAATTGCCAGCTACAGAACCCCCTCTGTGAATCAGGACACCCACTCTGCCTATTTGGATCTACTTGAGTCTATCAAGATACATCCAAACATCATGGTTTTGGGCAACTTCAACTATCCATCCATTGACTGGGTAAATTACTCATGCTCAAACTCAATTGCCCAAAGGCTCCTCAACTTTGTTAACTCCAATGCCTTGGACCAGCTGGTTGACACCCCCAAAAGGGGCACCAACATCCTGGATCTGGTGCTTACCAGTATGGGGCCTATGGTAGCACCCCCACTGTGAGGTCCCTGATGAGATTTGACCACAAATCAGTCTAATTTGAAGTAACTATCACACCTGACCCCCCAAGCAGCAACTCGATTAAAAACTTCTCCAAAGCAGATTATAACCTCTTATGTGATGGTATAAATATCTTCACTGCACCTCCCCCTTCAGATGGAACTGGCAACTATGCCGAGTCCTACACCAGTGCTGTATACAAATACCGGCATTGACTCAGCCATACTGGATAGGACCAAAACAAGCTCTTCAAGGAAGAGCAAACCTGATTTGTGGACAACTGCCATTAACAGGCTTTACAATAAGAGGGAGAAATTGTTGTGTAAGAGTAAGAGGGAGTGGGCCCTAAACTGGAAACACTCCATCCTCAGCTTAAACAGGCAAATAAGACTTCTTGTGAAGTCCTCCAAAGCAAATTATTAATCCATATTAGCTTCTTCAACTAAGGACAATCATATGGTGTTCTTTAGTAACATCAACAACCTAGAAGGACATGCCCAGATTTGTGTCAAACTGGTAGTTAATGATACCACATATACTGAGCCTGTGGACACAGCTAGCTTATTAGCTGACAAGTTGTGTGAAAATGTCACTCCCCTGTCCCCGCCACACATACCCCATGACATCCTACCACCTGTCCCCTACCTTTTATCTGTAAAGAGCAGGTTGTAAATGCCCTCTCCAAGGCCAAAAACACAGCATCTATGGGACCTGATAACATCCCTGGCTGGTTCCTACATGGCCTCCAACAAGAATTAGCAACACCATTGGGTACTCTTTTCAATCATAGTCTAAGCACCGGCTTCATGCCAGCTGAATGAAAATGGCAACTGTTATCCCCTTGCACAAAGGCGGTACTTTCACTGACTCTGAAATTATAAGGCCATGGAGTGAATCATCATGTACCTTATCAACAAAGATATAGGTAATTGCCAAACACTTGATCCTACTCAGTTTGGCTTTGTCAAGGGAAGATCATGCCTGTTAAACCTGGTGGACTTCTTCGAGACAGTCACCAAGTCCCTGGATGAGGGGAAAACTGTGCATACAGCCTACCTAGACTTAGCTAAGGCTTTTGACACTATATCCCACTCAGGCATCATTGGCAAACTGACCCAGCTACGTATCAACCCCTGTTTTTTTAGGTGGGTTGCCAACTGGCTTACTGATAGAATCCATGCAGTCAAAATAGGGGAATCCACTTCCAACAGCAGACCTGTAACCAGTGGTGTTCCACAGGGATTAGTCCAGGGAACTCTGCTGTTTGGAATTTATTTCTCTGAAGTGCAAGCAAAAACTGAAGGTCTGTGGCAGACAAAGTTTGCTGATGACTGCAAACTGGGAGTGGTCATAGAATCTCCAAATGATGTCAACATTCTACAAGAGGGTCTTATGCAAACAAATGATTGGTGCCAAAGTTACAGCCTTAAACTCAATGCAGAAAAAATGTATTATCATCCCTTTTGGTAAGGGTAATGTTCCTGCTAGCTACCACATCAATAGCAACATGTGGTGATGCAGTCAGTGGTGAGAGACCTGGGCACATAGGTTGACAGCAACCTTACCTTTGATCACCATGTCTCTACAGTGGTAAGAAGGGAATTCTGTATTGCTCATCTCATAAGTAAGGGCATTGCTTCCAGAAAAAAAGAAGTTATAACCTCCCTGTACTCTTCCCTCATCAGGCTAATAATTGAGTACAATGCCCCTTTTGGTATGTATCTTTCCAAGCACCTGCAGCAATTGGAGAGACCGCAAAGGTTCCTCACAAGGAAATGTCAAGGTCTTCAGTATCTTTCCTATGTGGATCAGCTGAAATCACTTTCACTTTATTCTGTTTCATAAAGACTACTCAGAGGTGATCTCTGCCTTGCATATAGGGCAATCTCTGACCCTGCTTTAGTGGAAATTCTGCATATCCGCAAGTCAAATGGCATACAGGTTACTCACTCTAAAGACCTTAAACTGTATATGACATTTACAGAACCTGCTGGCGAGACAAATTTGTCTCCCAGAGGTTACCACACCTTTGGAACAGACTCCCACTTCATGTCAAACAGAGCACCTCATTGGCCCTCTTCAAACACAATCTGGATGATTGGATGGATAACCATAAATTCACCCCGGGGAATCCACCTGTGTCTGTCTTGGACAGGAAAAATAGGTGCTGATCATGGAAACAAGGGTAACTTGGCTGTCTATGATCCTATGATCTCTTATTTCTGATGACATTAAGCCAATACACTTTATTCATTTTGCAACAAAAAAAAATGTCAGTGTCTCAGACTGCATGTAGTTCTCATACCTCACAAATTATTTGCTCAAGAATTATGGACAGAACCAAAAATAATGGAAGAATAATGTCTCAAAATCAGGGACAAATTTTATATGTTACTCTAGTTCACTTAAAATGTTACTAGAACAACAAGTCTTGCATTAACATGCTTTTTTCAACAATAAGTATAAAACTCTTATGACTGACTTATTGACAGACTGCCATCCTTAGTGATGTAGTTTAGAATCAAAAGTTTTATGAGGGACAAGCTAACAATATGAAGCAAAATTGGGGATGTCATGTGAAATTACAGAAAACTGAGATGCATGACAAGTGTTCAAAATTACCCAAAAATTGAGTAGAATTATTTCCAAGCATATAAAACATCTTGGTGATAATTGTTGTACCATTTAATGTTTAATAATAAACATTTTCTAATATTAGCCAATATAATAGTTAATAAAAGAAAAATGGGGAATAAAAAAATAACCCTTTATCTGTGAAGAGGCTACCCCTCAATTAAAATGAAGGATCACCTTTTACATTTTGTAAAAGAGCATAAGCCAAACTAACGGGAGTTATATGTTAGGCCAAAGTATGGATTTAATAAAAGAAAGAAAAGAGGAAAGAAAATAAAGTGAATGATCTAGTTATTCTTTTTATCAACTGTGCCATTTCTTTCTTACGACATGTGAGAAAAGTACTAATAAGTAATATAAGTTAAGGGCTAATATATTTGTTCCGAAAGGGGTATTGCAATCACATCTAGTTTAGCTGGTACTGTCTGAATGTGAATAAAACTACCTGTAATATACTCACTTGTAATCCTGTCCATCCTCATCACACCCAATAGAAAACATCTTTAACTCTGCCACCTCCAGCTCTGGCTCTTGTCTTTCGTCAGTGCTACTGTCTCCAGCATCTAAACATGAACAAATAATAATTATAAATATAGCAGGATAGAATGAATAGACTATAATGTGTGCACATGCTATGTCTAATACAATATAGTCATCTCTTATAATATTTATGTGCTATTCTGTAGCAGACCCATTAGCTATTCCAGAGAGCAGATTCACTGTGTACATGAAGAACAAAAAACATCCATTTGTCATGTAACATTCCTAGTAATTAGAATCAGAAGACTTCATCCATTACTACTACTTTCCTGATACTTTCCATTGTCACCTGTGGATAGGAATTGAACCACAGAAGTAAGGACCACTGTGCTAAACCTTGTACGAGGTTTTTATTTCCCAGTGTTTTATAATTACATTTTTAGTAGCATGGGACATGTGTCTCACAAAGTCTCTTAGGATTGGACCCAACATCAGGTACTTATGGGGCAAGAAGATACCAAACAATATAATACACAGGTTGATTGAGATTTACACATGGAACACTACTTAAAATAGCTCAGTGATGCATGTCTGTCTTACCAAGTTGGCTGCATAATCCCACAACATGTGTAAATGACTGGCCTACATCATCTCATGTCTCCAGTAGGCAAAGGGCACATCTGCATATATTTTATACAACATAGTGAAGGGATAACACAAATTTGTAAATCTTTTGTTGTAGTATAAACATGTTCTAGTAGTTTGTTTTTGGACTTAGTGGTGGCCCATGTATCTTGCTACTGTTTGTAATCTAACCCACATAGGAATACTTCAACCAGCAATGCAATTGTGTTACAGCTTCACTATGGCATTCTTTTTACTAACTTCTGCAAAGTGCCCCCCGGAATATGTTGCTGTATCCCCAAGTAGTTTCACAGATGGAAATAAAAGAAATTCTAACTGCTTATGACACCTGTTCTCTGAGGGACAGTCCCTCAAAAGTAGCCTCAAGGTTCCTCACTCTTGATATAAACCTTCTTATTAAGTGGAAGCACTGAACTTTTGCAGCTAGTACTCCATGTGTTAAAAGAATAAGCCACTTTGTTTCTAACATCCACTGGAGTATTGGGGAGACCTTTCTTCCAGGTGAGATTTTTTTATGTTTTGCATTTGCTTCCTTACACAACTTAACAGTTGACAATAATGTAGTCATGTCATCAAAGAATGTGGGGAACTCTGCTTGAAATACTTGCAGCTGAGTGTTTGCTATTGGGTGTGGGGCTTGCCAGACATTACAAACTTAAGAAGAGGGTCTGTCAGCAACTCACAACTGGTCTGGATAATGCCTTTGCAGAGACTGTGAGTGATCTTGAAAGGTGAGAGGATGCTGCAAGTGTGACCACACATATAGCTTTTGTGAAGAGGCCACCACGTCTCATATTTCTCTCAAAATCCTTAACAGGATGGCATGGTCATCTTTTCCTTTAACTAGAGCAGACTTGTCTACATCTAATGAAATTTTGACCCCAGAACTGTTTATTACTTTTCATAAAACTAATGATTGTTCTGCTTAGGTCTGATCAACGCTGACATATGTGAAGACTGATATTAGGCAGCATCCAGGCACCTTGGGATTTAACCACAAAGAAAATGTGAAAAACAAGTAAAACCACAAATGCCTGCCCGCAAAGACTCCGAGACTAGCTCCAAACAACTCAAACCTCTGCTAAAGTTCAAACGTTATAACTGAACTCAAGAAACCAATCTGAAAAACTAAGAAGTTATGTACTCACCATAACGTTCCATCTGAGTAGGTATCTTCATTTGTCTGCAACCTTTGGGATACGGATCCGATCTCGGATCCGAGCCGGCAACTTCTACCACAGCATAGATCCGAGCTCCTAGCTCCTCCCTTTACCCATAATCCCCTGCCAACCCTGACTGACCTCAGATCAAGTTTGCCCCATATAACAACTTGCTAGTGTGCCCCGGAAGGGACTCATGTAAGACAACTCCTACTTAGAATCATATTGGTCAGGGGGAAGGCGAGTGGGATGGTTGCAGACAAATGAAGATACCTACTCAGATGGAACGTTATGGTGAGTACATAACTTCTTAATCTGAAGTAGGCACTTCATTTGTCAGCAACCTTTGGGACAGAGTCCCCAGCTACCTGAATCTTGGGTGGCCTTCATGGAAGGATATTCCGGAGCACTGCAGAGCCAAAGGATGCCCTACCTCTGAAGACAACATCCAGTTTGTAATGACTAATAAAGGTATGGGATGAAGCCCAAGTGGCTGCGGAACAAATATCATCCAAGGGAACCCTAGATCTAAAAGCAGCCGATGTACAAATGGCCCTAGTAGAATGAGCGCGGACTCCCTGAGGTGCAGGCCTTCCCGAACTCTGATATGCTAAGAGAATACAACTAGCTATCCATCATGACAGGGTAACTTTAGAAACCGACTTGCCTAGGTTGGTTTTGGCAAAGGAGACAAACAACTGGTCAGATTGTCTTTGACCAGCTGTTCGATGAATATAAAAGCGCAGTTGTCTGTGCACGTCCAAAGAATGCAGCTTATATTCTCCTTTGTTCTGATAGTTGGGGAAGAACACGGGAAGATTAATAGATTGATTAATGTTTGCTTCGGAAGATACCTTAGGCAGAAAAGACGGATTGATCCTGAGGTAAACTCTATCCTGATGGAAGGTCAAATACGGTGGTTTGACACAGAGAGCCTGAAGTTCAGAGACTCTTTTAGCTGAAGTAATGGCCACCAGAAAGGCCGTTTTCCAAGAGAGGTATTTGAGATCAACCGTGGCTGCTGGCTCGAAAGGGGGGCTTGTCAAGGCCTGTAGAACTAAAGATAAATCCCATGGGGGTACTACCTCCCTGACAGGAGGTCTGAGGAGGAAGGTACCCTTAAGGAAAGCTTTACAGAGCTTGGAGGTAATAAGAGGGCCAGACTCATGCCCTACATGATAGTGCGAAATCGCTGCTAGTTGCACCTTGACTGTAGAACAGCTAGCCCCCTGATGAAAAAGGGTAGTTAGAAAATCCAAAACCAATGTTAAAGGTGCTGTAAAAGGATCTAAATGATGGTGCTCAGCCCAGATGGAAAAGCGTTTCCACTTACTCCGATAGACCTTTCTGGTGGATGGCTTGTGTGCTGCTACTAGAATGGCTTTGACTGGTGAGGAGATTCCAGGAGTCCTTATCAAGAGTGGAACTGGAGCAACCAAGCCGTCAGCTTGAAGTTGACCAGGTTGGGGGTCAGAAGACCCAGGGGGTGAGTAATGAGATCCGGAAGGGGATCCAAAATCCAGGGAGGATGAATCAGGTGAGACCATAGGTACAGGAACCACGTCTGATGAGGCCAGAATGGGGCAATGAGGATCATCTTGCTCCCCAACTGACTGGCTTTCTGTAAAAGTGTTAGCATCAGGGGAAGTGGAGGGTAAGCGTAAAGAAGACCGGGAGGCCAAGCATGTACTAGAGAGTCTCCCGGGGACTCCCCCAGAGGGGGGATTAGGGCGAAGTAACTGTTGCATTTGGTATTTGAGGGAGAGGTAGAGGATAAGACCTGGTTCCCCCCTGTTTGTTGATGTACCAGACCACTGACATGTTGTCCGTATGTACCGCAATCGTCCCAATCGGAAGAAGGTCGTGAAGTGCCTGCAACGTCAAAAGCACCACCCTCATCTCTAGGACATTGATATGCAAGGAGGTCTCTATGTCATTCCACGTGCCTTGGACCATTCTGCCTGAATAATGCCCCCCCACCCCAGGCGAGAAGCGTCCATGGTCACTGTGGCGATGGGAGGAGGCATCGAGAATGGATGTCCCATGTGGAGGCTCGGGGACTGGAGCCACCACACGAGCGACCTTCTGCAAGTCCTGTTTAGGGGAATGGGATGGTATAGAGGGTTGTGAGACAGGGACCATTGCACCTGAAGGGTTCACTGCAAGACCCTCATATTCAGACGGGCCAAGGGCAGCAGAGAAATTGCTGCCGCCATGGACCCTAGAGCCCTCAGGACCAATTCCGCCGGTGGAGCTTGAAGTTGGAGGATGGCCTGTACATGCAACCTCAGGTTCTGAAGCCGATCTGGTGTCAGGAAAGCAAGCATTAGTTTGGAATCCAGTCTCGCCCCTATGAAATCTATTACCTGTGTAGGACCCAGAAAGGACTTGGCCATGTTGACCGTCAATCCTAGACGTGGAGCAAGATTGAGGAAGTAATCCCTGCATGAACAGAGCAGATGCCTTGTAGGGGCGGTAAGGAGCCAGTCGTCCAGGTACGGAAAAACCTGAATTCCCTTGAGTCTCAGGTGGGCCGCTATTGCCGCTAAGACTTTGGTGAACACCCTGGGGGCTGAGTTGAGACCAAAGGGGAGGGCCCTGAACTGAAAGTGACTGGCTCCCAGCTGGAAGCGGAGAAACCTCCTGGAGTGTCTGTCCACTAGAATGTGATAGTATGCATCCTTGAGGTCTATCGAGCACATCCAATCATTGTCCCGTAACAGGGGGAGAATAGATTGCAGCGTGACCATCCGGAACTTTTCTTTGGGTACTGCCAGGTTCAAGAGAGAGAGGTCGAGGATGGGCCTCAAGTCCCCCGTCTTTTTTGGCACCAGAAAGAACCTGGAGTAAAACCTTGATCCGAG
Source organism: Protopterus annectens (assembly GCF_019279795.1). Lineage (NCBI taxonomy): Eukaryota > Metazoa > Chordata > Ceratodontiformes > Protopteridae > Protopterus > Protopterus annectens. The sequence goes on from NC_056745.1 coordinate 698,482,552, forward strand.
CTGATCTGGGGGGACTGGTTGGATGGCTCTTTTTTGTAAAAGCTGCTGAATTTCTGTAGCAGCTGCCTCACTCTGACTGGGTGGTACGTCGGGGAGGCTTCTGGTTTTGGGGGTTACAATAAAGGGAATTTGGTAACCTCTGGATATGATGCGAAGCACCCAGCAATCTGTTGTTATGGACTCCCACATTGCTAGGTGCCTCGAAAAACGCCCCCCGACTGCCTCCAGAGTGGAGCAGCCGGGCAACCCCTCAGGGGTTCTGTGTGGGCCTCTCAGAGAAGGGTTCTCTGGACCCAAAATTCCTGGGACCCCCTCTGCCTCTAGGGCGGCGTCCTCCCTGTCCTCCTCTGCCACGAGAGGACTGGTTATCCGGAGCAGACTGGGATTGATGCAATTTCCAGAACCACATCTTCTTCTGACCCTTTTGGTTCTTGGAAAAGGACCTCTGGGGAGCAGAGAAGCAGACTCCGACGGCAGACAATGTCTTCCTGTCTTTCTCGCTCTGGACTAAAGTGTTGTGAACGGTTTTACCAAACAGAGCAGAACCATCAAAGGGGGCATTCGCGAATGACGCCTTAAAGGGTTCCGAGAAGTCACAATGTCGGAGCCAGGCTTGTCGCCTCATGACCAGGCTGACTCCGCCAGCTCTAGCGGCTCCCTCAGTGGCGTGAGACAAAAGCCGCATAGGGGTGTTAGAAATGGACCGTAGAGTGGACATTCGGGAGGAGTACAGTTGTTTGTCCCCTTACGACATGGACTCCGGGGGGGAGGCAGCGTATTCTTTTATTAGATCCCGCTGCATCCGGACAACGTGTGCCATATAGTTCAGCGCCCTCATCGAGAAGGTTGCTGAACTGAAGGCCCACTTCCCAAGGCGGTCCATCGCATGAGACTCCTTGCTCGGTGGGTGGACCATGGGGCTTTCCTGAGCCAACTCTCTCATGGTGGCCACCGCCACCAACATGGCATCCACAGGGGGACCTCTGCTCCAATGGGTTCTCTCTGCAGGGGCACTCAAGATCCTGTCCAGACACTTGGGGACTGGCTCTACAGTGTCCGGCTCCCTCCAAGCCCTGGTGGCAATAAGGTCCACCAGGGGGTTGGGGGGGGACACCCAAGAGGTAGATGGCCCTGCTTCGAATGCCTCTAGGAATACGGACTCATTGGAGGAAGACTTGGGGGCAGACCAACCCCCCCTGATCCTAAGCATTTCCATGATGTCTCCAAAGGAGACATCCTCGGGGGGGTGACCTTGGGGAGCCTTCCCCTTCATCTAAGTCCGTATCTTCCGTAAGGGACTCGGGGGAGTCCACGTGCCTCCTCTTACACTTAGACTTGTGAGGAACCTCCTCAGGGGGGCTGTCCGAGGAAGTCTCACCAGCAATGTCATGTTCCGAAGGAACACCCTGAGGCGCTGAAGGAGGCTGCCCCAAAGGCCGGGTGATGGGAGCCTGGACCAGCTGAGAGGGAGTGCAGGGGGAAGCTGAAGCCAGGACCGGAGGTCTGGATGCACTCAACAGTGCCCTCTCCATCACAGCGAAAGCCGAGGGGGAGCCGCCCTCGATAGGATCCGAGAGTCGACTCCCACCTGGATCCGAAGCGGGGACCGGACCCGGGGCCGAGACCATCGGATCCGAAGGACCCGCCGAAGGCACACCGAATCCCTCGGATCCGAAGCTTGGCCTGTGGCTCTGAGAGGTCGGATCCAACAAACTCGAGGGAACAGTCGGAGCCGAAGTGCCCAGCACTGTCGGCTCCGACCCACCCCCGGATCCAACGCGGCTCAGCTCCGAATGCTCTGAACCCAGAAAACGGGTCGGAGAAGGAGCGATTGGAGCAAAGAATGGGGGTGGGGGAGGCAAGAGCACTCCCATCTGCAGCTGGGCCTGGATGAACCTCCTCATCATCCGGTCCATGTCTGCATCCGACATGCTATAAGTGGACCTCGAAGAGGCCACAGAGGCAGGCCTGGAGTGCCGCCTCGATGACCTCGATGAGGACCGGATCACTCCCTCCTCGGGTCCCAGTGAGAAGCAAGGGGATCGGATCCAAGGAGGAGGCGATCCAGAAGCCCTGGAGGGAGAAGCCTGTTTGGCGGGTGGGGCCGAGGAGGAGTCCTCGGCCTGCCGCTTATGGTGCTTCTCTCTCCGCTTGTCTTTCTTGGCCTCCCTCTCCTCCGGAGCCAAAGCGGGAGGTTGAGTCCCAACCGGAGGGAGGGAGGCAGGAGTGGCCGCCACCAAAGGGCTGGATAGTGGCCACAGAAGTACCGGAGGCCGGAGCCTGATCTGGGGGCAAAAGGCCCGCCAGAATCAGCTTCGACCTCCGGTCCTTAAGTGCCCTGGGGTTGAACGCCATGCAAATCGCGCATCCAGAGGAGATGTGTTCAACCCCAAGGCCCCTAATGCACCGAGTGTGGCCATCTGCCGTTTGAAGCTTATGGCCACACTCGGTGCACTTAGAAAAAATGGCTTTAGGGGCCTCTGACATTTTAAATAAAGGGAAAACACACTCACTAGGCCCCTACACACACCACACACACACACACTTTGACCAGCGAGGAAGGGAGGAGAAAAAGGATCACAAAAAAATAAAATTTAGTTAGCTAAAAAGGGCTATAGGGTACCTAACCAATCACTCTCACTCACAGCAAAAGAAAAAAGGAAGAAAATAGAAATTTTTTCCTCACAAAGTTTCGATCAGCCAGGAGCTCAGGAACCTAGCTTGTAGCTTGAAGCGCAGCAAACTAGATCTGAGGTCAGTCAGGGTTGGCAGGGGATTATGGGTAAAGGGAGGAGCTAGGAGCTTGGATCTATGCTGTGGTAGAAGTTGCCGGCTCGGATCCGAGATCGGATCCGTATCCCAAAGGTTGCTGACAAATGAAGTGCCTATTACAGATGTAATGTTAAGTACTTTCATTTTTAATTAACTTTAAAAAACTTTTTCAGAACAATTAAAACAGTTAGTTACACTATTTAAATACATGGTTTTACCCATCATGTGATAACCAAGCCCCCAACCAAAAACTATTTTATAAAATTTTAACCAAAATAGTCATACGATTAATCTTAAAAGAAATGTGAAAATGGGGAAGTGTGGCCGCTCTTCCTTTTGTAAATTCATTCTAGTCGGGAACACTTTTACAATAAAAGATAACATTTTAACATCAAGGGGTTATATAATTGTCAGACTAGTGGGGTTGTATATGTCTCTCTTTGTCAACAATGTCCTGTGTAGCACATAGGTAAAACAGAGCACAAATTAAAAGAAAGGGTTTGTGAACATATAAATGATATAAAGAATAAAAAGGAAACAAATCCGCTAGATAAGCATATACTTGAGTACCCAGGGCAAACATTTAAATTTGTTATTATAGAGAAAGTTCGAATGAGTGAACATGGAGGTTTGTGGCCACTACTTTTAGAAAAGCAAGAGCTTTACCGGCAGTTGCTGTTAAACGCCAGTGTGTGTGTGTGTGGCCCGGACTAAATGATCATGTTTTCATTAGTTGCATTTTAAAATTAAAGGCATTTTAAGATAAATAATCTATATTTACTATAGATTTATTATATATTTATTATGTATTTATTAATGCTTTTATGGTATGTGTAAAATTAACAAATTATATTTATTTGTTAAGTGTTTTTTGTGAATGAATCTGTGTGATGTCACTTTAATTCACAGTTTTTGCTAGGAGGCATGGTTATCACGTGATGGGTAAAACAAAATATCTAAATGGTGTCACTAACTGTTTTAACTGTTTTAATTGCTCTGAAGATTTTTTTTTAAAGTGAATTAAAAATGAAAGTGCTTAACATAATGTTTTTTGGATTATTTTCTTGAGTTCAGTTATAACATTTGAACTTTAGCAGCAGTTTGAGCTGTTTAGACCTTGGTATTTAAGACTATATAATTTGATCTTGTTCACTCTTGCTCAATGATTATCCTATAAAACAGAGTTCAAAACTGACTTTGGCTTACTGTCCCAATAGGAAGCTGATGGAATGGGCATGATGCAGCACACAATAAAGGGAGTAACATAATTCTAACAGCTGTAAAGGACAGAGTAAGCTTATATCAAGCTTGTGTCAAACTTCATTATGTTCACTTAGGTAAAAACTTAAACATATGGGGAGAATGTGTGGTTATTAGGGGGTACAAACTGCTGGTGAGATGTATCTCAGTTGAACAGATGTGGATTTATTCATTCCTATTCTCAGACTGGTCAGGGCCTCAGAATGAAATGACTGATTGGCTGTAGGTAGTGGAGCCATCAGGCAAGGTCCTAACTTAACAAATTCCATAATTGCAAGCTCTTTTAACATACAGGGATGAAGCCCTGATACAACCTAGTTGACCTGAGTTTAACTAGTGGCTTGGGCACCTGCTGAAGCTGGCGTTGGGGGAGGAGATGGACAAAGAGGCTTAGTCTTTTCACTTGTCTTCAGAGGGAGGGGATGGGTTGTGTATGTAGGCATGCTATCATCAGCAGAGTCCCGTGTAGATCAAAGATCACAAGGACAGTTGTGTCTCCATATGGGGTGGGGGGGGTGTGCAGGCCTTTTTGAATACATTGCATACACTACATAAACCCACTGTACACAAATACTTTAGATACTGATGATCATGCTCAGTGGGTTGCAGGACTTAAGTAGAAAACCCTGTTCCTCTGCAAAGATGATGGTCTCACTCTCCATTCATCCAGTTTTTACACCAAGGGTGAGGTGGAATGAATGGATTGATGGTACAGACGGCACTTGGGATGTGTTGGTTTGAACTAGAAAGGAGCAAAAAATATTTTTTTCACTACTGATAATCAGTTGTTTTTCTCTTATTTGCTCAGTTTTGGCAAATTTAAGCAATTTAAATATTAATACATGGCTAAATATTAAAATAAACATTCAAGCTATTCTGCCTGAGCTTCTATTAGTCCTACTTCTCCTTTAGTACTTCATTTAATAATGATTAGATTCCCTCATTGTTAGCAAGGGTCTTTACTTAAACCTAAAAATATTAAAACATTAAGAAATATGAAATACCAAAAGGTTTCTCACAGATCCTGAATTCATTCCCGTTTATGTTTTGCATCAGGCTTTAATACTGTCCCTGTACAGTATACAAGGCAACCATTTAGAGGTCTTCTTTGCAATGTTGACTTTCTCTAACTTCTTACTCATCTGTAAACAATACATAGCTTTAACTGTAGGAAGTATCCTAGATTTCATCCTTCAAGTTATTGTTTTCTCTGCTACTAACATTACTAAAATACGATAGTACCTTCTATGCTATTATACAAAATATCATTACTTCAACCAACTAACTTAAGTTACTTTGTGATTTGCATATTTTGTGTAATAGCCTTGACACTAGGTGTGCTGCTTCATCTCTGAATGCAACTAAACATGAATAAGATGAAAGCGTATGTTCCCTTGTATTCAGAACACCTTGTTTTCGCTTCCAACAATTAGCATCTAGATTTGGAAACGTCTGCCTCAAGCTTTAGGTAGTATACAAATATTTATGGAGATACTTCCTTTCAAATATTTCAAAATTATAGGAGTTAGCATATCTAGGCATCAAGAAAATATTCTCCCATGTATTCATGTCAATCTCCACTTCCAGCAGTGACTACTCTCCTCCTCAGCCTTATCTGTTATATTTATACTAAACTCCCAGAGTGTTTTATATGTCCTACTAAACAACATCAAGTAAGTTAACTTTCAGCAGTAATGACAAAACTCATAGTAAGGTCATTTTTAGTAAATGTGACAAACCAGTGTTTCAAGCTATACTTAGCCGCTCATATTCCATTTGCATAGATGCTGGTAGTCTGTATTTCTGTTGCATATGCATCGTTGTATCTGAGTGCCCCAATTTGTGTTCCAGTTAAATTGTTTCTAAATATTATTTCCATTTTCCTATCCAATGCTTTAAGCCTTTTTTCTTTAGGGGTTGTTAACTTAGCCATGGCTGGCTTTACCAATAGGTGAACTAGGTGGCACCTAAGGCACCACTTGTCAAGGGATGTATTTCGAGCATTTATTTCTTTAAGTAAATAGAAGTAATATTAACTTTTTTTTAATTAAAAAAATAAATAAATAAACATCCCATAGTGTCTATATTCAAAGCATCTGCATCTGTGGCATCATATGTGGAGGTGCTGTACACCTGACCAATTAGTCTGTAGGCTTTCTGCATATACTTGATTAATGGGATGGTAAGAAGCAGAAAGTCCACAGATATCAAATAGTAATGCTAACAGTGGAAAAGAGCAGCAGCGGCCACTTGTAGTGTGAGATAAATTGTTTTTAATCCTAAGATACAGACAGGAAATGGCTTTGCAGGGCTAATGTTGGGGTATTTTGCTGTGGCTGGTCAGCAACTGTGTGCTTATGGGAAACAGCATTGAAATACATTGATGTGTCTTATTTTATTACAGGTGGACAACTGAAATGTGCACAGACAAAACAGTAGCTGTAATTGTTGGACATGGAGCCATCTGTGGGGAAAAACCACTGACTGGTACCATTTGCTTATTGTTATGGGATTGCATGTCTAATACAATTTGTGTGGAACAAGCTGGAATACTTTACAGTGGCTAGCTTGTGTGAAAGATGTTGAAATACTTTACTGTGGCATTCTTTTTTTATCACAGTCAAATGCCTGAGGTGTGCACAGTTAATAAAGTGTCCATAACTGCTAGGTGGGAATGGAGTCTATCTTTGTGGTTAAAGTAGATGACCTAATTGTTGTTTGTTCAAACTGTCATTAACATTGATTTAAAGGACTAAGTGCATTTATGTGAAGTGAGTTGGGATAATTTACTATGGTTATTGTGTGTTTTTGTGAATTTGAAATATTCTGTAGTGCCCATTGTTCTTATTTTACTCTTCTTATTATTTATTTTTACCACAGTCATACATCTGAGGTGTATAAAGTCAATAATATGCTTATAATTGCTGGTGAGGGATGATGGGCTGTCTGTGGATGAAAATGATTGACCCTGCTGCCATGATCATTTTAAACATTCATCAGTCTAGCTTAGCAGAACTAGTTTGAATTTGTGTAAACCAAATTGGAATACTTTGCTATATCACTATCAAACATCTGAGGTGTACAGAGTGAATAAAGTGGATGTAAGTGATGGGTATAGAGACTGTGGATAAAAGTGTATGTGTGTGTGTGAGTGTCTGTGTGATTCTTATAACGCTTCTAGCTTATCAGAGGCAGCATCAGTATGTGTGTGACTATGTAAAAACAGTGCATTGCATGACAGGTCTGGGGTAGTGTTATTACATATGCATGTATGTGTGTGTGTGTGTGTCTGTGTTTATACATATTTGTCTGAAAGAATATCTTGATTTTTATTTGTGAACACACAAACATAGTAGAAACATATATAACTCTACTGAGTAACAGTAAAAAGGGACAATCAAGTTATTTTAGTTCATATTTTGATACAGACTTAGGTAAGGCCTCTGCCATGGACTCCTGCCTAGTCTAAAACCAACTCTGTTCAGATGTGTGCAAAGATCATTATAGCTTGTGTGTACAGGAGGCTGGGGACAGTATGGTGTGTGACTATGTGGAAAAATAGTGTCATTACCTATGCATGTTTGTGCATGTACGTGTTTATGTTTATACATATTTCTCTGAAAGAATATCTTGATTTTTATCTGTGAACACACAAACATGGTAGAAACATATATAACTCTAATGGCTAGCAGTAAAAAGGACAATCAAGCTATTACCTTTCAAAAATAAAGCATAAAATAGAACACAGAGCATTTACACCCTCAGAGTTTTTCTGGCCTGGGAGCCCACACAGTCTAGACTATAAAAGTAGATTTTGATACAGACTTAGGTAAGGCCTCTGCCATGGACCCCACCTAGTCTACAATCAACTCTATTTAGATGTGTGCAAAGAAGATCACTATAGCTTGTGGATATAGCAAGGCTGGGGACAGTGTGGTAATTATTTCATTAATTTTCCTCATAATCAAATCTCACAAGTGTACAAAGAGGCTTGTTTGAGGAGGGGAATAGTGTGGTTCTTTGTTTCTTTATATTTTTCTCATAGTTAAACCTAAGAAGTATGCAGAGATCACTATAGGTCTGGGGAGGTGGTCACTACTTCTTTAATTTTCCTTACAATTAATTCTCAGAGATTTGTACAGAAGGCCACTATAGTTTGCCTAGGAGTAGTATACTGCTAAGGAGCAACAAGGTGGAATGCATCGCTTTGACTGATGTTTTCACTTTCCTCACAAACAAATGTTTGACATGTAGTGATGGCTGTCATTTGGAGGTAGGAGTAAGGTAACATGCTGTGAATATGCACGTTAGCAACAAATTGAAACATGTTGTTGTGTTATATTGTTCTTTCATTTTCCTCCTAATCCAGCATCAGAGATGTACACAGAAGGTGTCTATTTTTAGTGGTAGGGGTGAGTAAGCATGCTATGTATAGCTATCACAACAGCAGCTGTGGACATTTGTTTATTTGCTATCATAATAGTCTAACACCAAATGGATGCACAGTAGGTTCCAATCTTTTCTTTTGGGGTAGGGAAGCAGTGGCATTCTCAGATATGACTAATGTATCCTGACAAGCATATTTCTTCTCAATTTATTGGGAACTGCTGCTTTGTCAGCTTTGAATAGTAAGCCTTGGACCCAACTTATTTCTTTCTTGATAGAAACATAACACTAAATTTCTTTCTTTCTTTAGTTATGCTTTTTTCAGGCCATCTTTGGATCAAAAGGTTGGGAAAAAAGCTCAGAGTATCAAGCACTATGCTGCTTCTTGGGTACATAGCAATACCCACACCCCTGGCTTAATTTGATTATTTTCACCACAGTTATTGCAGTGCAGTCTTGACCAGTTAGGATGTGTTGAAAGGAAGTAGGAAACGATACAGGAATAAGCTGAAGAGTAAGCTAAAATCTGAGATTCTTAGATTATCTTGTTATTGTCTGGTAAGGTACAATCTTACAATTGAATCAGTTTATAGACTACATCAGTAACACAACCTCTTTTTAAAGATTTACTTTTACATATAATGCTGAATTCATAAACTATTTAGTTACTATCATTTATAAAGGTTGGTCAGGTTTTGAGTCCAATATACATAATTTGCTTAGAGGTCAGTTCATCAGAGTAGCCAGAATGACATCCCACAGGGAGAGATTGACTATAGAATTTGAGAAATTTGAGAGTATATTTTTGGAAACACTGAAAATATATGAAAGGTGGGGAAATAAGTTTGTCCGTTTATTAGGGCAAGGTGGGCTTATTCAAAATATTCAAAATAAAGAACAGGACATGGTTAGTGATACTGGGCAGGAAGAACAGGGGGAATTTCAATAAATATGAACAAACACTTATTATACCATATAGTATAGGTATGGAAAAGATAAAAGAGATCATTGGTAGGAATTGGTTGATTTTTAGGAGTAATGGAGAGTTATTTAAAATTTTAGGTGACACTTCCAATTTTATTTTTAAAACCACATCTAATTAAAAAAAACTGTTGGAGACAAATATTAGTTCTGGCAGTGGTACTGGTAAAAGAACAGGTACCCAATGATGTGGGAGATGGCAGTATGAAGTTTTTCTTGTGGATAATGAATTAATTTTAGACAATGTACATAAGCATAATATTAGTTTAAAATATGGGAATTGCAATCCCGGTCGGCTAGTTTACATCGCTAAGTGTGATAACTGTTCTGCCTTTTATGTAGGCAAGACATAAAGACCTTTGAAAAAGAGGATTTATGAACACTGGCATGATATTTACAAATGTAACACTAATAGTGCTTTTTATAAACATTCTACCCACTGTGGGAATTTTAGGAAATTTTACTTTAGGATTTTAGAAGTGGTACCTTGTGATCCAAGGGGAGGTGCCTTGGAAACAAAATTGGAATATCAAAAACTTTATTGGCAGTTGAATTAAAATGCAACAGCCTCCCCTGGAATTAATGATTCAATTTAGATTTTGCCAGTTTTTAAATTAAGAACTGCCAAACTCTAATAATAATAATAATTGTAGGATTTTTTTGTATTTTTTGTATTTTTTATGTTTTTTGTATTTTTTTATATACTTAATATATTAATTATATGTAGGTGTAATTTTAAGGTTATTTATTTATTATAATGACATCTAATGTTAAATTATAACACTATTAGTTCCTCATATTTACGAATTATAATGGAATTGTACATGGATCATTTTTATATGTATACTTAGTATATTGCAATCATGAATGAGATGGGTTTTTATTTTTTAAAACAAGGATGTTTCTTTAAATAAGGACTTTTTTTAGCATCCCTTCATGCAAATATATTGTTTTTTCATTTAATTGTTCAATTCGTTTAATTGGTTTAGGTGTGTTGAAAGACATTGTTATGTTGTATTATATCATTTTAATTACTCTAACTGATTTGTACATAGTGTTAAGGTCTGGTTTGATTGGCGTTTTTTTAAATCATGTGATAGTTACCTAAGAAAATAAATTTGGGCATGACAAAATTATTAGTCATTGTTCTGATGAAGTCCTGAGTGTATCTGGGATGAAAGTGCATGAAAAAAGGATTGTGTTATCTGTATGTGCTAAACTTCACTTTTCATACCAATAAAGTGTCTGGTTTATTTCAGCATCAGATCTGTGCTTTTTAAATAGAAGATGTACTTCATGATCATGTTTTAGAGTTTAGTAGTTATTAGTCTTTTGAACCCCTAGGACTTTTGTTTTACAAGTTAGCTTATATAAGAACTTAAGAGCTCATGTAACTATGAATCATGTGACACAGTCACATGATCAATGCTTCATTTTTTTTCTTTTTAAATAGCATTTAAAATTCTGCATGCCATTTAGCCCAGAATAATGGCATGCATTTAATCTTAGCTGTCAGCTGTATTCTTTCCAGTCAATTTTATGTTCAGGATCAAATTTAAACTTAAAATTCTTGACTGCATCAAGTACAGAAAAAAAACTATTGATTTGGTGCATACATTTATATGCTTAGATAATGCATTACTATTGTCATTTTTATCTATTGCATACAAACGCTCATAAAGTCTAAAATGCAATTCTCTGGTAGTTCTCTGTATATAGAAAGCAAATGATTTCAGGCACTCCTTGATTAATATACTTACAATAATTGCAATTGCAACATCTTTATGCAACTTTAACTATATAGGATGACATAACAGACCAGTTATCCAGTTTGCTTTGAAACATATATATTTTTTATTTCTACCTGTTTTAGTGATAAATTCAGGTTCAACACCCAGTTTGTCTAATGAGAATGGAAAACTAGTAAAAATTGTGCAGTTTTGTTACATGGTAGCCTTAATTGCTCTCTTATCCACAGATGAAGTGAATAACATAGCCATTTAAAAATCTTTGTTTTCCTTAATCAGAGTGCCAGAGATATCCACTTTATGGCATTGCCTGTATATAGTATTTCTACTCACTCTCTCATTTCATTAAATAATGTATCAGACATTCATGCTGGATAACCTCTGTTATAAAAGTTATTTGAACATCTCATACTTTCCTGAATAAACAGCTTATCCTCTTTCATCAACCTATTGGTTCTCACAAACTGTCTTTTAACAATATTTTTTTTTAAAGTTATGGAATACATGCTTCCATAACTCAAATATGCATTTGTTTGCATTGACCTCTTAATAATTGTAGTTAGTAACTGGCCTGGGCTTTATATATTTTCCAAATTCAAAATAATAATGAAACTAAGACCATAAGAGTAAAGATACTTTAAATAATGTGTCATTTGCATAAAATCATGGAGAAGTACATCCACAATCAACCATGTAAACATATCCTTGACAAAAATCTGTTCTGTCCTACCCAGCAAAGTTTAAGAGCAAACCACAACACTAATACTGCATTACTCAACTTCATAAACATTAACCACAAGCTATATTGTAGCTGCACTATTCTTAGACTTATCAAAAGCTTTTGATACAGTTTCTAGTGACATGCTGCTATTTCAGCTATTATTCATAGGATTATTCCACTTGAGTCTCTCCTGATACCAAAGTTACATCTCAGACAGATCAGAAGATGTTAAATGGCAATGAAGCTACTCTACCTTTATAGCAGCATCTGTTGGTATACCCTGAGGATCAATCCTTGGATCCTTCTTGTTCAATATATTTATTTCTCAATTCATATATGACTGTTAAACATGCCACCCTAATCCAATACTTTGATGATTTTGCTTTTATATGCTCAGCCAAGAACCCTTTTCAGCTTCAACAATGAAGACACCTTCACCTTCACTGAAACTTGGCTCATCAAATCTGATCTCATCCTGAATCCAAAGAAGATAAAAGTCATGCTTTTTTACCCTAAGTCCAATGCTGATTACAAAACAAACTTCAAAATTACCTCCTCCAACAATACAATAATTGAAGTAGTTTATAACAACAGACTGCTAGATGTCACTATTGATGATAACTTGAAATTTGATGCGCATATTCAACATGCTATCAAAAAAAAGAAAACAGCAACAAATGGGTGTATTTTACAGCGTTAAACATTATTTCAGTGAAAGTAGCAGGACAATACTCACCTTCTCCTAGCTTCTTTTTACACTTCTGTATGCCTCACAAATTGTTACTAACCGTTTGGCCACACTGAAGAGCAAATTTGAACAGTGCTACAATGAAATAGTGAAATTCGCATCCAATAAAGCTTACTCTTTTCATCACTGCATTGTCCTTAAGCACCTCAACTGACTAGAGCTATCCCAGCCAATTAACTCACACTCTCATTTGCAAATAGCACACAGTGTACTGTTTGCTACAAAAGTACACTCCTAACAAGCAACTCTGGCCTAGTAATAAACATTTCTTCATGGCTCAAAAGTCCAACAACACAGCTGGAGGTACTCTGTCTTTCAACCGTGTCTCCAAGGCTTGGAACTCTGTCCTACTCCCTGTTAGATTGATTGACACAGATCTTCAAAATTAAACAAAACACACCTTAACTCTTGTCTATACCACAGTTATACTTCAAGATAAGACTAATACAAGCACTGTCACCGTAACAAAAAATCTGTTGAACTACCTCAGCACTGAAACTGTATCATTATTTAAACACTCCTACTGTGTACTATTCCTAATAAGCATTAAATATATAATGAGCCTTTTTGTATTACTACATCTTACTATTATATACAAATGTATAATGTTGTATGTATTACTATTATGCACATATGATGTCATAGTATTTGCCTAGCATGTGAAAATGTGACAGTAGAATGTATTATATTCCAGAGATATGTATTCTAATTATTAGACCGAGGATTTCTTGGAAATTTAAAAAAAAAAAAAAAAAAATATATATATATATATATATATATATATATATATATATATATATATATATATGGTTCCCCTTTAGAAGGTCGAACGGCTGAAATCTCAAAATGCATATGGTCGAGACCATATGCTTGAAATTTCAGAAGCTTGAAGATGGGGATTGGCATACAGTGCAGACCGGGAGATTTGATCTTGGAGTTAGAATAAATAAGTAGCGGGGGTGTGGGGGTGCAGGTGGGCTTGCCCCCCTGCAGAAACATTGTTTTGTGTTTTGTTGTATTTTTTTAGTTCCCTTTCAGAAGGTCGAGCTTCTGAAATTTGAGCATATTGCTTCGGCCATATGAATTTCGAGATTTCAACTGTTCGACCTTCTAAAGGGGAACTATATATATATATATATATATATATATATATATATATATACACATATTAAACTTTCAAGAAATACTTGAATTCTTCTTTGACAAACTGCAGACGGTCTGATATCACCTGTTCATGTATTCTATGTCTAACAAAAGCAAATTCATCACAGTACTTAAAACAAAATCAGATAAGGAACGCTGTGGCTTGAAAGTGAAACCAAAAGTTCAGTAATCCACTAAGCACTGTTCACTCGAACATAAAGTATGTAAGACAGATACTCCAGCTTGATATAACAGAACGTCCTTTAATCAGTGAGCGCTTTCACCCCAATAGGGCTTCATCAGACTGTACAAAGAGCAAGCAAATAGCACAGTCCTATATATCCAAGCTTAATTAACTAATTAAAATGTTAATTGAACATAATAGATAAAATTCCAACAATTAACGTCACACAATATGAACATATAATATGTAGTACATGAGTAAGATGCATTCAATAGCTAATATCATAACATTATTTATATATAAATATATTCAAAATATATTTAAAAACATATTTAAAATCCTAATTTAAATAAATATACATTTCCTATCTAAGTCAATGTATTGACCTGTAATTAATACATAGGTCACTAGATGGTGCTAAAACATAGCAGCAACACATTACATTCACATTCAACAAGTTTCTAAAAATGTTTCATATATAAATCTATTGATTCATTGCCAAGTGTATATACAATATACAAAACATGACATCCTAAAAGTCCTACCATCCTATTTCTAAAACTATAGTAATTAATTGAACTACAATAAAGCCTTCAGTCTCCTTTTCTTCAAGAAAGGATGAAGGCTGACCTTATCATTTAACCCTGGTGGAAAATCAGCTTTCCACCTTAAAATCCACCTAGTTTCGTTCTCCAAAGTCAGATTTTCTATATCACCTCCTCTAGGGTTGCAATCAATGGTCTGAATTACTAAAAAACTAAAAGTATGTGATGGACCTCTAGCCTTACAATGTCTGGATAGGGCATTCCTATCATCTCCTATCCTAATACTGTACAAATGCTCCCTCACCCTTTCTCTTAGTTGTCTGTTGGTTTTCCCAACGTAAAATGCGGTGCAGGAACCACATATGGCTAAATAAATCACATGTTCAGACCTACAGGTCGTACCAGTATAAAAATTATATACCTTGTTCATCAGAGGTGGTTTAAAGGTGGTGCTGGTATTGACATAGGCACACTGTTTACAACTGTTGCATGGAACAGTGTTGAATGAATGTCTCATGTGTTTAAATTCAGAGTCTCTATGACATAAAATCCTTTTAAGGTTCAAGCTATTCTTATAATAATATCTAGGTCTAGCCCCAACCAATCTACTGATGGATTCATCTACACCTAATACGTGCCAATGCTTCTCTATTATAGCTTTGATATCAAAGACGTCATTAGTATAAAATAGAGGTATATTGATATAAGAACATTTCAGTTGTCCTACCTCCCTATTCCCATTGCCTATAGAATGGTCTGTCGGATCAGAAAAGTATGGTTTGGCTCTGTCATTTCTCATGGTGGATACCTCCACAACAGTATCATTAACAAATTCAACCTGATATTCCCTTTCCACTAATCTATCTGTTAGTCCCAATAACTCATTTTTATACCCAAGCTCTGAGGGATTTAATCTAGAGGCCCTCATAATCTGGCCTCTAACCACGTTGTCAAATACATGTTTAGGATGCATGCTACTCCTGTGAAGGAGGGTGTTCCTATAACATTCTTTCCTGTGTACTGATGTGTTCACTAGACCATTAGATAACTTCATAACATTAACATCCAAATATGAGATGTAATCTTTAGAGTAGCAAATGGTGAATTTCAAATAGTCAGTGAGCCCATTTATCTGTTTCTCAAACTCCAATAAAGTGACTTCATTGCCTTCCCAAATCAGGAAGAGGTCATCAACGAAACGCTTATAAAAAACAGCGTGCTGTTTAAATAATTCTAGTGGGAATAATCTGTCTTTCTCCCATCCTGCCATAACTAAGTTGGCGTAGCTATTGGCACACGAAGTGCCCATAGCTACGCCATCATTTTGAATATACATCTCTCCATTAAAAAAGAATATATTATTCTCAAGAATAATCTCCAGAAATAAAGCCAGGAGTTCGATAAACTGAGCATCCATTTCAGTATGTTCTCTCAAATAATCTTGGATGCAAACTATCCCTACATCATTGGGGATCACCGTGAATAAACTCTTAACATCAAGTGTCACCATAAAATATTCTTTTTCACTACCTGATCTCGAGAAAAACTCATATAAATCTAACAAGAAATGTTTGCTGTCTCTCAATACATATGGATTTTCATTGACAACCTTCCTCAAGTGGTACTCCACAAACAGGGAAAAGGGTTCAGTCACCCACCCTCGTCCAGAGACAATAGGTCTCATGGGTGGGTTTTCCATGCTCTTGTGCACCTTGGGTAGGCCCTTAAGTATGGGTATGAGTGGATGATTAACCTTAAGGAATTTATAAAAATCTTTCCTTATTAGGTTACTTCTTAACAAGTCATCAATAGTGTCAAACACTCTAAATACTTTCATCATAACCTCATTTATGTCTAATTTCGTGTATGAGTTATCCATACTCAATAACAAATTCATACTACTCACATAATCATGTGTGTTCATTATTACAATAGGCCCTCCCTTATCCGCAGGAGTTATAATAACATTACTGTCAGTCCTCAGTTCATTCAAAGCTCTCGTCTCACAAACAGTTAAATTCTTTCTCCTGTTGTTCTTCTTACTCTCATGCTTAGTGGAATAATAAGTGTATAGGTCACTTTCAATCAACCGAGAGAATGTTTCCAAAATTGGGTTTAACTGGGGTACATATGTACTGACTTGTCTAAAAGTGTCTGTAGCTCTATCATTGTCATTGGATCCAAATTCCAGTTTCAACTGTACATTTCTGATAAACATCTTAGTATCAACTATACTATTAGTAAGTTCACTACCCCTACTGGGTATAAAGGAAAGACCTTTGTTAAGGACCTGTTCCTCATAGGCCGTCAATTCTCTATCTGACAAATTAACGACTAAGGATTCCCTCCTTTTCCCCACATTTTCTTCAGCGTGGGTCCTGCTTGTTCTGAGCCTACTATTTTCCTTTTTTGCCTCCCCCTGCTCATGGAGCGAGACCTCCCTCTGAACCGGGGGGACTGTATAGGGAAAGGGACCTCCTGTCTAGGTGCTGTGGGGGTAACATCCTTCCCATTACTAACAGGAGCATTTCTCTTTTTAACTATTGAGTCATTATTTATAGTGTTAAAAGAATTCACTAGACCTTTAACATTACTGGAACTGTTACTCTCTACAGATCCTGTTTTCCTATTAGTCTGAATAACCATAGGATAAAGATTAACATTATTGTTACATTTAGTTTGATTCACGTCTAGATTCACATTATCAGTATTAGGTGCATCATTAATCATAACATCCTTATCAGGCAGTACATCAATATTATTGAAGCCTCCAGTCACATTACCAGTCACTGTTGTTTCATGTCTCACTGGCTCCCTCTGTCCTTTAGTATGGCTGCTAATAGCAGCATTGGGGGTAACTGTCCTGGGCCAAGTGAAGACATGACCATGTTTAAAATCAATAATGTCTCTCTCAATCTTTGTCTTTTTTTGATTCAAAAGTCTTCTCTCATACAGCAACACATTGTCCATAAGTCTCTCCAAACCTAATGTTTTCTTAGCAGTCTTGTACTTCACATCAATGTCATTATACTTTTCAGTCACTCTAGTCCTAAGTGACTCCTCTTCCGGACCATGATATTCTATTAATAATTTCATGTAGTTGAAACTCAACTCCATGTTCAACTTCTGCCATTTTAATAATAATTCTGGAAAGTTATTACCTGAGGTAGGCATCTTCAACACACGTAGCCCTCTAGGTATAATCCGTTTGGTGAGGCAAGCTTCAAAATGCTGCCGTTGCAGCTGCAATCTCTTTAGCTTCAGGAAATCGTCCTCTAACGACTCTAAATCATCCGCTAGTGTAGTCAGGTCATCCACGTCGACTCCTTCGGTTCCACGCTCTTCATTTGGCTCAAACATCAGCAAAACGTTCTCGGTGCCAGCCACACAGTCCACAAACCTCCTTTCCGTGCCTCTAAGCGTTTCCGGTGCATAAGCCAATTCGATGTCGTCACCTCCTTGCATACAAGCCATGCCCTTCGTGTGAGAACTGAGCAGATAAATTCAAACAACGAAAAAATACCCACAAGAAGAGCAGCGTCTGAATTTAAACACATGAGACATTCATTCAACACTGTTCCATGCAACAGTTGTAAACAGTGTGCCTATGTCAATACCAGCACCACCTTTAAACCACCTCTGATGAACAAGGTATATAATTTTTATACTGGTACGACCTGTAGGTCTGAACATGTGATTTATTTAGCCATATGTGGTTCCTGCACCGCATTTTACGTTGGGAAAACCAACAGACAACTAAGAGAAAGGGTGAGGGAGCATTTGTACAGTATTAGGATAGGAGATGATAGGAATGCCCTATCCAGACATTGTAAGGCTAGAGGTCCATCACATACTTTTAGTTTTTTAGTAATTCAGACCATTGATTGCAACCCTAGAGGAGGTGATATAGAAAATCTGACTTTGGAGAACGAAACTAGGTGGATTTTAAGGTGGAAAGCTGATTTTCCACCAGGGTTAAATGATAAGGTCAGCCTTCATCCTTTCTTGAAGAAAAGGAGACTGAAGGCTTTATTGTAGTTCAATTAATTACTATAGTTTTAGAAATAGGATGGTAGGACTTTTAGGATGTCATGTTTTGTATATTGTATATACACTTGGCAATGAATCAATAGATTTATATATGAAACATTTTTAGAAACTTGTTGAATGTGAATGTAATGTGTTGCTGCTATGTTTTAGCACCATCTAGTGACCTATGTATTAATTACAGGTCAATACATTGACTTAGATAGGAAATGTATATTTATTTAAATTAGGATTTTAAATATGTTTTTAAATATATTTTGAATATATTTATACATAAATAATGTTATGATATTAGCTATTGAATGCATCTTATGCATGTACTATATGCTATATGTTTGTATTGTGTGATATTAATTGTTGGAATTTTATCTATTATGTTCAATTAACATTTTAATTAGTTAATTAAGCTTGGGTATATAGGACTGTTCTATTTGCTTGCTCTTTGTACAGTCTGATGAAGCCCTATTGGGGTGAAAGCGCTCACTGATTAAAGGACGTTCTGCTATATCAAGCTGGAGTATCTGTCCTACATACTTTATGTTCGAGTGAACATTGCTTAGTGGATTACTGAACTTTTGGTTTCATTTTCAAGCCACAGCGTTCCTTATCTGATTTTGTTTTATTTGACTTTATTTTTGGAACGCTGCTCTTCTTGTGGGTATTTTTTCGTTGTTTGAGTTCATCACAGTACTTGCTTTAGTACCTTTTAGTGCTGCAACCTCTGGATAATTCAGATAACAATAAAGAAAAAAAAAGAATAGGAACTGTTATTATGTTGAAATAAATCAAATTTTACTTTTATTCAAGACAGTGATGATTTCTTCTGAGGTATCAGTTCTTTCTTTTTTTAATATCTGTGCATGTTACATGGCTAGCATTTTCAAACTCTTTACTATATCTGTACTGTCATTTTAAGTCAATTTGTGATGTCTTGAATATTTTTCTGATACTCAGACATTGCCAAATGAGGCCTACAAGTTTTCTGAAACATTTGGCTTCTCAGCTGTGATGAAATTATAATGTTTTCACCTTTAAACAGGCCTTGAATGCATAAAACTTTCTGTCTGAGGTTCTGGATGACTGAATCATTGAGTGAAATGCTTCTTATCATCTGTTCACCCTGCCATTATAACTCCAGTCCTCCCCCCATTTGTATGCATTGCTGTCCTAAAGAACACATTTATCTAACAACCTGATCCACTGCATTGTAAATGCTGTGTATATAACTTATATAACACCTGTTGTATATGTTATTATTGTCAGCACATATTGTTTATTGTTCTTCCTTTTCAAGAAAAAAAGTTAACCTGAAATTAATTCATTGTGATCAACGTTCTGACTTGGTTGATAAATTTAAAATAAATAAATCAACTGTTTTATTTCTGTACATTCACTGGTAGATAATACTTGTTATTTTTTTCCAAGAGATACTGGAATTTGTGAAACAGCCCACCAAACTTCCAGATCTTCTTCCACCAAACCTTCCTTGCAGTTCACTCGGATAAGATCTTAACATGTCAGCAATATACATTAGTCTGTCTGGTTTGTACTTATCTTCTATGTTATACCTCTGAAGTGCCAGAAACATTGTTCACAGTCTTGTAAATGATTAATGCCATGACTTTCTGAACAGGTTTTGCAATGGCTTATGATCCGTCACTTCTTTAATATACCTTCAATACGGGTTACCTTCATTTCATTGACAGTTCATTTCACTTGACAACCAAATCAGCAAGACCAATTCACTGAAAGTTCATTTCACTGACAACTTATTTCACTGACAACTCATTTAACTGAAACTCATTTCTTCAACAGTTATATATGGCATGTTCAACACTGTAGTGCGATCCTGGAGTTAGAAAATATAGTAAGGGGGGTGTGGGGGAGCGAAGCCCCCCACATATTATAAAATTTTAAACTATACAGATAGATACTTACAAGTGCAATGAATAACTTATATAGCTAATAGCTTTGCCCACCACACCACCCTTACTATATATTCTAACTCCAGGATCGCACTACAGTGGGGAACAGGCCATATATAACTGCTGATGAAATGAGTTTCAGTGAAATGAGTTGTCAGTGAAATGAACTTTCAGTGAATTGGTCTTGCTGATTTGGTTGTCAGTGAAATGAGCTGTCAATGAAATGAAGGTAACCCCTTCAATACACATAATAGAGTTTCTAACATCTACTAACATTTCTTTAGTCTGTGCATATGCATGTTGTGCATCTGTCAGTGTCTTTGTTATACAAGTAACTTGTCTGTCCTCTTGCAGTAGTACCTTCCAGGTTTGCATCCACTTGAACTTGAAGTGTAATCGCTAATGCTAAAGTAAAACATTTAAGTATGTGCGTGGTAATTACTGGTATCTTTATTAAATCAAAACTCATAGTTTGGTCTTCAGTACAGATCCAGATGATATCCTGCTCAAGTACCTTTCTTAGCTGTGGAGTAATATTTGACAAATGTGATATGAATGTAGAAGGATACTGTAGGATCTCTAAGAATCACAAGATTCAGGATTTATATGTTGGAGTTTGCATATTTAAAATAGCACTTCCTTTGTCTGCACCTGGTGGTAGCCTATTAGCCACAAGAAGATGACCCATGTATTTCAGAGATGATATACCAATCTGACATTTTGATTTATTCAGTTTCAGACCTTGTCACCACAGACTAGTAAACTAACCTGATGCCATGACATTGCTTTGTACTACTCAAGAACAAAATGTCATCATTTTTGTGGACAACACTTTCGAGACCTTCCATCATATCTGGAGCAGATGAAATGCCAGATGGTAGTCTCAAAGAATTATGTCTGCCCATTGATGTATTAAAGGTATATAGCTTTGAATTAGCTTCATCTAACTTGCTTTTTCTATATCCATAATTAACATCCAACTCTGAAAATAATTTTGTATTAGGCATTGTAGACAATCACCTTCTCCACTGTTTGTTGAAGGAAATGTTTACTCAGTATTCATTTGTTAAGGTCTTTTGGGTCTGTACACATATTTTTGTCTTTGCCTTGCGTCACAACAGTTACCATTTTGTTAACCTATTCATTGGGCTCTGCCTGTTTACATATAATACATAGCTGTTCCATATACATTTTTTTCAAAGCTACAGGCACTTTATTCAGTGGATTATCATTGGTATAGCAAACAACCCAGGCCCTCAAACAGAGCAGAATTTATTGTTTAATGGGTACTTCTAGGTTCTCCATCATCTCAGCTGAGAGGAAGATGTCTCTTATTTTTCTAACATATGCTGCTGTGAGATTTTATATGTTTAAAAATTGCTCAGATATTCTAATAATAATAGTGCATTTATCAAAATGAACTCTAATTCCCTCAGGAATTATGTGACTGACAATCACCAAGTTGATAAAATGCTTACCAACTCTGCTATCTGCATCTCTTCCCATTGCCAAGTAACATCCTCTCATCATTGCAGCTACCATTTTAACCTTCTGCATTATTAAATCTTGAACCAAATTTTTTAAATTTCTGATCCTTCTCTGTGGTTCCTTCTCCTGACTAGCAGGACATCATGCATCATTCTTCTCCACCCATATCCCTAAGTTTCACTGTTTCACACCACAGGCAACACCCTCCAGTTTTGATGTGCATTATTGGTAGACTACATCAGTATCATACCACATGTATTTAATTAATTAATGACTTAATTAATTAATTTATGTATTACTCCTGTTTCCCAGAAACACATTTTCTAGCTGTCTAGTGTGGCCTTGTACTACTCCCCAAGCTATGCTATTAGGAATTTCATTAGTTATGGCTTACTTTCTCCAACAAACTTTCCTGGCTTTATTGCTTCACACAGCCACCCCATCCCAACTTTGATGAGCAGTCATACTGGAAGATAGGAATATAAACCATGACATATCTATCTACCCATCTATCTATCTATCTATCTATCTATCTATCTATCTATCTAGCTGTCTGTCATATTTGAACTGATGGACAGGTTAGTTATAACACTTTTGTAGACTCCCAGAGAGAAGCCATATTTGGGATTAGAGAATAGGGTGCTACAGTGAAAGAAGAAAGCACCTTTTACCCCTTTTTTCCACAGTTAAGTAAAACATAACATGTTCACTGTCCTCTGTCATCATCACCTGACATGTTTAACACATAGTGGCACAAAAGCTATGTTCCATACTACATGTGTCACAGTAAAATAACAAAAGTTAACTAATGCAGAGAAATGGACAAAAATGAAAAATGTATATATAAATAGGCTTTGATCGTAGTGAGTGTAGGGAACAGGTGGAGGAGACCCTGGAGAGGTGGAGATATGCTCTAGAGAGAAGAGGAATAAAGGTCAGCAGGACTAAGACAGAATATATGTGTGTGAATGAGAGGGAGATAGAGGAATAGTGAGGATGCAGGGAGTAGAGGTGGCGAAGGTAGATGAGTTTAAATACTTGGGATCAACAGTCCAGAGTAATGGTGAGTGTGCAAGAGAGGTGAAGAAGAGAGTACAGGCAGGATGGAGTGGGTGGAGAAGAGTGTCAGGAGTGATTTGTGACAGACGAATACCAGTAAGAGTGAAAGGGAAGGTCTACAAGAGGGTAGTGAGACCAGCTACTTTATATGGGTTGGAGACAGTGGCATTGACAAAAAGGCAGGAGTCAGAGCTGGATGTGGCAGAGTTAAAGATGTTAAGATTTGCACTGGGTGTGACGAGGGTGGACAAGATTAGGAATAAGTATATTAGAGGGTCAGCCCGGGTTGGAAGGTTTGGAGACAAAGCCAGAGAGGCAAGATTACATTGGTTTGGACATGTGCTGAGGAGTGATGCTGGGTATATTGGAAAAAAGATGCTAAGGATGAAGCTGCCAGGTAACAGGAGAAGAGGAAGGCCTAAGATAAGGTTTATGGATATAGTGAGAGAGGACATGCAGGTGGTTGGTGTGACAGAGCATGATGCAGAGGACAGGAAAAATGGAAACAGATGATCCACTGTGGCAACTCCTAACAGCAGCAGCCAAAAGAAGAAGAAGGGAATAGGCTTTGATGACAAAGAAATCCTAGAAATGCCATATAAACCATCAGAATCATTTAAAAGTTTTTGTAGCATACCAAAACAAACATTTTTATTTAAATAAATAAAAATATGAAGCTAGAATCCTGTATATTATAGAGTGTGCTACAGAATAATTAGTCACACCTGGTATGACTGGTAGATTAAACTTGGCCAGGAGTGACTAATTCCCCCTGCAACACATACCGTATTCCTATAATAATAAAACTATTTTTATTTTATTATTATTATTTATTTTTGTTTACCAGGTAAGTCCAGCTGGGTAATACCCATTTTCATTGGAAGCCTGGGAAGAAAAGCTCCATTTGCTTACATTACATTAAGTTCCATTTCTATTTACATTTGTACACAAACAGTAGTTCCATTTATATATACACAGTCTAAGATTTTACAGAGGTGGAAGTTACTAAAGAGAAAACATATGTGCAACTTAGTGGATTGTACAGGCAGTAGTTATGTATGAAAATTGTTTTGTCATTTCAGTAAAAGGTTGGGATTATTATGTTTAAGGAGAGTATTATTGTACAGTGAAAAAGTTTTAACCCTGTGATGAGCATGTACAGAACCAGGATTGGTTAAGATGTTGTTTAAGCAATGGTTTAAAACTACTGAGTTTGTTGGAGAGTTTTATTTGCATGGGGATACTATTCCAGAGTTTAGCAGCACATTGGGAGTAGAGCGAATCTCCTGCAACATTGTTTGACTTATTTGTAAGTAATAAGAATTTGTTACTAGAATGGAGGTCCCTTGCTGGACAGTAGGGTAGTAATACATTTTGTAGTGCCTGGCATTTTTGTGGATGATGAATGAGTTTGTGTGCTGCAGTCAGTTGTGAATATATTAGACAGTTGTGCAGTTCAATTCAGTTTAATTGCTTTAAGCTAAGGCAATAGCAGGTCCAATGAGGGAGACTAGTGGCAACTAGTAAATAATGCACAGTTATCCATATAACTTATCTTGTTGTTACTACTGCATAGAATTTAAATTCACAGTGCTCAAATGAAGAGTGGTGATATTCATTCAGCTAGAGTATATATCATGGCAATAAACACTAGACCATTGAGTGATTTTGACACAAATAAAAAATTACACTAGAACCATAACTGCTGCTCATCAAATGGCTATCAGTGAAGAAAAGGCAGAGCAATGTTGAGGCATTTAGATTGTTATTGTATGAATTCGCTCAGTAGGGTGATGCAGTCATGCAGTGGATAAAATTATTGGTTCGCTAATCCAGTTTTCCTTGAGAATATGTAGATTTTTGCAGGGTACTTCAGTTTCCTTTTACATTCCAGAGACATGCTAGGTGAGCTAGTATTCCATCAAACTGACTACAGGTCTGTGTGCTGTATGAAAACGAGTGGGTGTGCATGTCCTGTGAAGGTTTGGCATCCAATTCAAGGTTATTTCATCTACCTTGCACCTAGCGAGTGCTGGAATAAGCTCCAGCTACCCTGGATCCCATGAATGGATTAAGTGGGTTATTGGAAAGTGAATGAATGAATGAATAAATAAATAAATGAGCAAATAATGAATTGCAAATCACTCAGTAGTATGAGAAATTTAAAACGAGCAGCATAATGCAAATGTAATTTTTGATTTTAAAACAATATATGTCCTCAATATTCTTTGCAAGCAGGTGCTCCTCTTGCTTAAAAAAATTGAGGTTGAATTTAAATTGGGTCAGAAAGATGTTGATCATTGGGATCAGCTAGGTTCTGTGCTGCTCTGCATAGTGAGTTTCTGAGTAATCCTGCCTGACATATTGCATCAAAAATAGAGAAACTCAGTAATATTGAGAAAATTTTGGATATACTTTTAGCTAATGTTAAACAAACAACTCTGCAGTTCAGTTAAGTGGGCTGTGAATATGTAAGAGGTGAATGGTGGAATGTTTTATGCATTGTGTCTTGTCTGAGGTGTGATTACCAGTGAAAGTGAATTAGGATTACTGTTTTGGATGAACTTTTGGAAAAAATTATTAAAAAGATGGATTTATTGTAAAGTGAAATATTGGGGATGAATGCCAAACAGAAGACTATGAAGCTATATAATGGCAGATCTTAAGTGTGAGGTAACCATGCTGTCCATGACATTGTTATATACAAAACAAACATAACACTTTGAGATAAGAGACATAATAATAAATAACTGACTGACTGTTTGGCTGGTTGATGCTTGAGCCCTCTATAGGGGAATTTTGAATAAAGTCATTGACTGCTCAGTACATGGCAACTATTTTGGGAAGGTAATAGCTGCAGTAGTGAGTGTGTGTGAGCTCCACATATAACAACAATTCTCAGGTACTGTTATTCATTTCTTTATAAAACTAAAACTGAAGATCTGAATTACAACTACATTAAGATTTACTGTACTATGGCAAAAGAACAAAAGAATGATTACAACTCTGGAGATATGAAAAGAAAAGAGGTTGAATCTTTTAGAGTTCCCCTTTTTTGATTGGATGATAAATTATTTAAAAGACAATTATCAGTTGACTATACTCAGTGCATAATTAGTGTAAATATGCTTGGAGAATGTAGCTTAATTCTTAATGCAGAGAGTTCTGTAATTGGAGTTGTAGCTTTCTATCATGCCAAAAACTGTCTTTGTATCAATAAGAAGTATCCTTACTGCAACACCTGACCTGCCAGACCTGATCAGTTCTGCCTTGAAAACAGAAACAAAGCCCCACTTTGATCCATAATATTTGAACTCCAAAGCAACATCAAGGAAGTTAAGAGAACATTACTGGGTTTGGAAAGTTGCATGAAAGAATAGAACATAGACTCACAGTTAGAAGATAATCACGGCATCATGCTGCCGAGTGAGAACTTTCTTAGAGGAGCATTGGATTTACTTAAAGCAACAGCTCTGTCACTATCAGGAAGATGTAGAATGTATAACATAACAACAAGAGGTCTTGGTGAGAAATGCATACATAATAACCTAAGCTGTGCAGGAAATATTTGGAACCACTTTGGCAATTCTTTTTAAATACCCACAGTATTCTTGGGATAAATGGGACAGTGTTTATAGTCCTTTTGTTAAAACGAGGGAAGCTAAAGTTTGACATACTTTAATTCATTGTCATTCATTGGGGGCTTTTTATAGTACTTTCATTTCATTCTACTTTTTTATATTTGTAATATTATTGATTTTACTAATGCTATAATTGATTGTTTATTACAGATGTTTCATTGATCAATAATTACTTCTGATTAATTTGTGATTTAATTAAATTTTATTGAATTTTTGTAATTACTTCCTGTTTTTTACAATTGGTGGCAATTTTTTTTATTTAAACTTCCTGTTGGTATTTTTTAGATCAGTTCTGAAGAAGTCCTGATATCATGGATGGAAGCACTTAACTGATCATTTGTACTCTTAATTAAAGTTTTAAGTTTCCGTGAGCTTGGTTATTTGGAGCTACTGCATTTGTGTTTACAGGAAATATTTACAGTTGAGCATTTTTTTGCAAAGTTACTAAGTGCATCATATATGTTTGAGTTCCAGGTAGCAGCCAAGAAGTTTGAAACTGCATCACGCAATGGTTGTAATCTAAATTGCAGAGCATATTTACATTATTTAGTTAACTAAAATGCATAAAAATGACCCCAGAGATTCAAAAACATATCCAAAAAAAGGTATAAAGTTGAAAATGGCATATCCTTCAGTACCTTTTACATGGAGTGCAGCAGATTATAAAACATGTAAGAATGCATAATGTTCACAAATTTGCAACCAAATATTTAAATAAGTGTAAACTTTGGGACTGTCTTGATACCAAACTGAAAAGGTATTGGACATACTGTGGAACCAACTTGCATAGGTTATTGCATAATAAAACTTCAAAAACCTGAGTTTGATTTTAACTCCTTGATACAAGGACATATTATAAATAAAACAGTCAAGTAATGTTATAATCTGGAAGATACCAATCTCTTTATGAAGAACAGGATTCTGAATTGAGTGTCTGACTCAGAATCCTTGAATTATATTAATGACAGACATCTAACTACATCATTGCTCTTTGGGTGGATATATCCTAACTCAGTCTATTGTTGTGACTTTTATAGATGCACAATAACTCTGCAGGAGGGTCTTCAAGAATGTGTGGTATTCCTGTGGAAGTTTGGAAGCTAGTAGGGCAGAAAGTGATAAAGATCTGGAAGGTTTTGTTTAACAGTGTTTTAAAATGAGGGGAAGCAATGGCGTCCTGAAAGATAGCCGCTGTGGCTGTAATACCTAGAGATAGTAAAGACCCATCAGATCCAGCTTCATACAGGCCCATTTCGATTTTAAACAATGACTATAAAGTGTTTATGTCTATAATAGCTAAACAAATTGCAAAGGTGTTGCCAAAATTGATAGATATGGATCAATGTGGTTTTGTGGAGGGGAGACAGGCATTTGACTACATTAACAGGACAATGACAATCCAGAGGGAAACAGAATGTAAGAAAATACTGCAACTGTTGGTGGGTCTTCATGCAGAGAAAGCATTTTATAGAGTAATCTGGGATTTTATAAGTAGGTTAATAGAAGCATTTGCATTCCCTGATGCAATAATAAAGTTAATTAGAAGGCTATATGAGGGATCGGAGACAAAAATTAAAGTGGGAGGACTCCTTTCTGACAAGTTGTGTCTGAACAGAGGAACCAGACAGAATTGTCCTCTTTCCCCTTTATTTGCTTTATATTTTAAAACCGTTGGCAAAGAAAACAAGGGTCTCAGAAATTCAATAATAAATGGGATGGTAATCAAGAAAAGTTAGCTTTATTTGCAGACAATATTGTTTTGTATCAGATAAAACTAGAAAATTACCTCTGCGTTGTGGAACATTTTGAGGCAGTTTCAGGTCTTTTGATGATATAAAATTAATGAAGACAACACAAAGACTAAAGCTGTCAACTAAGTACCCACACATGAATTGGTTTAGCATTGCTCATAGTTATGGGGGCATGATAAAATGAAGTATTTAGGAGCATGTATTAAAATTATTCTGTTATGGTAGCTAAGGTATGTGTGAAGAGATTAAACAAAAGATTCTACAAAAGCTGAGAAAATGAAAGTTCTTGTTTAGCTTGTTTATAGATATGGGTGGCAAGGCACAGGCAGTGAACATTGTTTAGTCCCTTTAGATTTATATATAGTTCAGGCATATTTTTATTGATGAGAAAAGAAGTTGTGGACAATAATTAATAAAGAGTTGAAGGAGTTTATCTGGAAGGGGAAAATGGAAATGATCAAGTGGGATAAGTTGATCCTTCCAACGGAAGAATGGGGTTTATGATTATTTGCTTTGAAGGGATATTTTAGAGCTAGACAGTTAAGGCTCATATATATAACACAAGCAGAAAGCTATAAGTCAATGTGGAAAGGGATGATGATGGTGATGATGATGATGAAACAGAGAGGAAATTCAGGAGATAAGGAGAGAGTCGGATTCTGGATACAGATTCTTAAGGAGAATAACAACCACCACCACACAGAATATCATTTTCATAAAGTAGCAGAAAGTATGAGACTTTTCCATAATTGGGACAATAGTTGAAGTGGTTTATATATTCAGAAGAGATTTTCAAAAAGAGGTATTTGCAGTAAAGCTATACTGTCTGATTACTAACATGAGATCACAAGCTCAGTTTAGTGGTGAAATGGACAAACACACTGGAACTCACCTTTTTCACTTTTCATGGATGAACTGAAAACTCCTGTTTGATGAGGAAAAAAAGCACGTCCACAACTGCAACCGCAAATATGGAAATGGTAGCAGCATTCAGCCATTACTGTGCCCTGTCACAAAACAGAAATAAACAGACAGAGCAAAATGTTAATCTCCTAGTCAGCCTTCTATTAATATATCTTCTGCATAATGTCATCATGAAATTGTAAACATTCACTAACAAGAATGATGGTTAGGAACATGAGAAAAGTATATTAAATAATTTCTAAACAACCACCACTTTTTCCTTATTGCACACGTGTATCCTTAGCTTCAATAACTGAAAGCAAAAACTTTGACGGAAATTTGAGTTACCATAAAAATATACAGTATTATAAGATGTCACTGTGATTGGAATATGCAATAATAAACATGAATACATTATCTACATGAAGTACAGGTTATCAAAAGAAGGGCATTTAATTCCACAGGGAACAAAAAAAGACTGGAACTGGGGGGTTAACTATTAATGTAAAGAAAATTGGTGCTGTGGGTGGGACTGTAGAACAGGTCAGGAGTGATGTTAGAAAGTGGGTGATGATTAGCAAAGTGGTAGGCAAAGTTTAAATTTCAGTCCGAAAGAGCTAATAGCTTTTACAAGGCTTGTAGTGCTCCTTTAAGCTGAATAAACAGGGCAAGACATAGCTCATCTGTTAAATTGATGTCTAGTGGCAGAAGTCCTAATAGAGCGTGTGCAGGTTGACTACTCAATCTAATTGCATTTTGCAATTTTATATTGCCTGCTTTCTTTACTTGTATTACAGTTTGTTCGCCAACTAGTGGCTGTATTTCTGGTTGTCGCACATACTCTATAGCCAAGCATGCCCACTTCTGCTAACGCATTAGAACTATTGCCACGATAATGGAAATGTACTGAAAGTATTCTTGAACTAAACCAACATGAGAATGAAGAAAGCAGAATTAGCTGGTAGGGATGAATGCAATTCGGGGTACAGAGAATAGACAAGGGGGGTGGAATTTTGTAATTTATTGAACAAACTTGGCAAAGGAACCAAGAAGATATTTTGTAGCAAATTACTAGAGAGGGAAAGGTAATAGAAATTGTAAGAGACCAAGAAGACATTTGGACTGCATGCTAGAAACTGCCTTCCCTACCAAGGATTGATATCAGGGCAAAGGCAAAGATAAATCGATTGGGGAATCCTAAGTGAAAGACCTTCTTGCAGAGTTTTAAATTGAATCTGGAACAGAAGCAGGTGTTAAAAAAGATAATTATTAGGGCATATAAAATATAAAATATTGCACTATATCCAAAAGAATAAATCGGGTAAGTTAGAAGAGGGAAGAAAACCACAAGGCCTTATACAACCATCCCCAAAATCTCAAAAGCAACATACATCAGTGTGCTGAACTGGTGGTCAAAGGTGACACCTCTACTGAGCAGAGCGACATAGCAAATTTGCTGGCTGATAAATTCAACTCAGACTTCACTCCTCACTACCCCTTGCCTCCCTCCATGAAATACCTACTAGCACCCCCCAACTATCTGATCTAGTTAAAAAAATGTACATTCTTTATAGTTTTTAATAGGTGGGCTGCATCTGCCTGTCCATCATTTCTAAGTAAATATGTGAACTTCATGGGACTAATTAGCATAAGCTACTGCTGACCTGGAAAGAGAAATACAGGTATAACATAACAAATAGCAAAAAAAAAAAAAAAAAAAAATGCACACACAGACAGGCATTTGCGTGTGGTGTATATGTGTGTATGTACTTAAAAGTATTTAACACCATGATATTGACAGAAGAAATATTTAAACTCCTTAAAATCAACAGCAAAAAAATATGTAAACACTAACAACATCACAAGTCTTGATTTTTACATGTTATCATTTGCAAATATCAGGATTTGGGAGTTTCAGTGTATTTTGTGTTTAGATGTTTTTGAGTTTAGATATTTTTCTGTCAATATTTTTGCCGTCAGTCTTATGTTGTTTAGATCATTTTAAGTAATCCCATATACATATATATATATATATATATATATATATATATATATATATATATATATATATAGGTCCCTGATGAAAGATCAAATGCTGAAAGGAGCAAATATTAGAACATTCAGCCCAGAACCTACATTCTGTGGATCCCTAGTGATATCTGCATTGCTTACTGTACTCATTTCCTTGTTTCACTTAAAAGAAAGTTACTGTTTGTCGTTTTTGCATTTAAGTTACCTGTAACACATTGCATTTAAGTTACCTGGCACTTGCTCACTAAAGGCACTTGCTCACTAAAGCAATTATATAAGTCAGCACTAAAAAATTAAAAGCACTACATTCTCACAAAGTCCTCTTGAGTACCTTGTTCCCCATTGGCCCTTTTTTTTCAATTATAAAGGAATTCCCAATACTATTCTAGCATGTCCAAAGGTCAGTTGTCAATCTTCCCTCCGGTCCAGCTGGTGAATCTGGGAATCTTGAGGCAATGTTACAGCTGCCTCATGTACACAGACAACCCTCTCCTCCTCTCAACAAATTCCAACACATGTGAGAGATGCATCCATATAGCCAAACTGGAGGCTAAGCTCTCTCAACTCAGTACTGGCATAACCAGTCAGGAGGAGAAGGAAACCACACTCAGTACAATTCCAGTCTCACATAGACCTACCATGACAGCAAACCAAACACATAAACACACAAAAACATACTTGGAGGCTCTAAATAAAAATCTGCCTAAGCAGCAGAGACCTCCAAAGCAGACACCCAAGCAACCGCTACCCCAAAACAAAACACGTGCAACACATAGCTCACAAAGCCAGTGTGCCGAACAGTCACAGCCCTTAAGGCTAAACAACACACCTGATACACTTGTAATAGGTGACTCTATCATCAGGCACACTGACGTCCCGCTCACCAGGTTGAACAAGGAGAAGGTCACGGTGAGTTGCCTGTCGGGCGCTAGGATCTGCCACATAACACAAGCACTCAGGTCATTCCAAGGCAAATACAAATATGACTCAGTCATTGTCCATGCTGGTGTGAATGACCTGAGACGTACCTCCCTGGACTACATGAAAAGAGACATAGAGGAGCTCTCTGAGCATGTGGCCCAGGCCGGTATGACCCTGACCTTGAGTAGCATCTTACCCTCACCAAGAATGATGCCACAATAAGTAGCCTTCCTACTTCTTCTCTCTACAACCTATCTGTACCTCTTTTATCTACAAACTTATTCACAAATTAAAACCATGTACCCCCTCTGCTGATAAAGTCCCCTCTCTTTTTCTCCAAAAGGTAGCTAAAGTAATTGCCTACCCTATATCCATACTAATTAATAGGACAATCCAAGAAGGAACCATCCCTAACATCTGGAAAGTCTCCCATATTATCCCACTTCACAAAGGTGGTAACTCTCTTGAATACTCAAATTTCAGACCAATTGCTCTCCTCTCACCAATTGCAAAAATTATGGAGAAATGTATTCACCGGCAACTTGTACAATATCTCTCTACACATAACATTATAGCAAATAGCCAGCATGGCTTTAGACCACACCATAGTACCACCACTGCCCTCCTCTCCTTTGTGGAGACTATCAACAAGAATCGCAACAATAACCTTCTCAGTTCTGCTCTATTTATCGATCTTTCTAAAGCTTTTGACATGGTCAATCACCCTTCTTTAATTAGCATCCTAAAATCCCTCTCATTTGATAACCTTGCTATTAAATGGTTTAGTTCATATCTGAGCAACAGGCAACAAGCTGTTCTTTGGGAAAACCACATTTCTACTTTATTGCCAATTTCTATTGGA
Source organism: Protopterus annectens (assembly GCF_019279795.1). Taxonomy (NCBI): domain Eukaryota; kingdom Metazoa; phylum Chordata; order Ceratodontiformes; family Protopteridae; genus Protopterus; species Protopterus annectens. Next base: position 698,515,668 of record NC_056745.1, read on the forward strand.
GTCCCTCAGGGCTCTATTCTTGGTCCACTTCTCTTCTCCCTCTTCATTAATGACCTTCACTTAGTTATCCCTCAAGCTACCTGTATTCAATACGCAGACGACTCCACCATTATTTGTTACGCTTCTTCTTCTATAGAACTACACTCACTGACTCAAAATATCTTCAATACAGTAGAAACCTGGTTTACTAGACGGTACCTCCTTCTTAATGCCAAAAAAACTAAACTTCTCCTCTTCACCCCTACCTCTCGGACCCCCCCTTTAAACTTCACTATCTCTTCAAATAATGCCACTGTCATCTCACCTGACACTACAACTAAACTATTAGGAATAACCATTGATAATAAACTCACTTTTGATCAACACATCAACAATACCATTAAAATAGTCAACAGAAAAATAGGATCCTTATACCGTATCAAATTATTTCTAACCCCATCTTCTAGAGCTAAAATTGCCCTCTCCCATCTCATAGCTACTCTCTTTTATGCCTCACCTATTTTCACCAACCTTAAGAAGGCTAACCTTAACAAACTTGCCACTTGCTATAACAGCATTGCCCGCTTTGCCACTGGGAACCCCTATCGAACCCATCACTGTCTTAATTTGAGACATTTAGGCTGGCTAGAACTCCAAAATTATCTTTTAGTCTCACAACTCACTATTGCCCATAAAATACTGTATCAACCTGACAATACCCCTATACTCTCACAACTTTTAATCCCTTACAATAATCTTAACTCCCTTCGTTCCTCTTGTAAACTTTTGACCAGTTCAATAAGTTCTAACAACTATGCCGGCGACTCTTTATTCACAAACACTATTGGTAGAAGATGGAATCTGCTACCCAGTGATATAACTCTGATCTCATCGCTTCCTCTTTTCAAACACAAACTCAAGCTATACTTTCAAAATCATTGGCTCTGTTCCTGTAGTTTACCTGACTGACATTCTTTCCTACCCCTTTTACTATTACCTCAATTTCTTACACTCCTCTTACTATATTCTGACCATTTAAGCTACTTCCTAGGCTACCTTTAGCCTATGCATGGCTACCCTTGCTCTACCTTCTTCTCCCAGCTCTCTCTCCTCCTCTCCTTGTCACCTCTCCTTCTCCTTTCTCTCCTTACTGTCTATTGCTTCATTTCTACTTCCTAAAATTCTCTACCACTCATGACTTTCCTCTTCTCTTGTACTCCATTGTTATTTATTCTCTTCATGATACCATTAAAAATAGCCTTGAACTATAATAATGGCGTCCTTCAACTGACTATGTATTTTTATTTGTCTTCCTGAATTTACTATGTAACTAGTCCTTTTTGGACACTTTCTATTGTTTTTGAATTTTGTGTACATATATGACTTCTTTAGTATATTGTGCTTTTTATGTGTGTGGAGCTTTTCTCCCCGGGCCTCTACTGAAAATGGACATATATCCAGCTAGACTAGCCCGGTCAACAAATGTAAAATAAAATAAATAAAATAAAAAAATATGAAGACAAGATGATCAATTTCAACAATTGGCTTAAGTATTGGTGTCATTCAAAGGGGATCCAATGCCTGTCAGCCTGGGATGACATGCTCGACAAGCCACGATGCTTCGCTAGGGACGGCTTGCACCTGTCACCCCTGGGCTTTCGGATATAGGCAAAGGCTCTTGCTACCCCCATAGTGCCTTTTTTAGGCAAGGCTCAAAAGACAAACCCACCTCCATAGGTATCACAAGGGATAAGAAACTAAGAGTAATGCTACTCAACGCCAGAAGTCTAAACCTCAAGATGCACGCACTCGAATCTCTCCTTAGCATGGAGAACATTGATATCTGTGCAGTAACAGAAACCTGGTTCAAGGCTCCCGAGAGCACCCCAGCACTACCAGGTTATACCTCATACCATGCTTTTCAGCCCCAAAACTTGGACCGACCCACAAAAGGAATGGAAGTATCAATATTCTTCAAAGATACCCACACCTCCAGGTTGGTGGCACAGCACGAAGCATCAGAGACTATCCATGTGCAACTAACAGTGGGAAAAACTGCCTTCCAGTTTATAACCTGCTACAGACCACCCTCCCTAACCCAAGAACCCCACTCGGCCTTCTGAGAACACTGGAAAATATGAAGGTCTTTCCAAACACCATTATATTGGGCGACTTCAACTACCCAAACATAGACTGGGAGCATTACTCTAGCTCCATCACCCTAGCCCAAAGGTTCCTAGAATTTATAAACTCAAATGCTATGGAACAACTTGTTACCACTCCCGCAAGAGGGGAAAACATACTGGACCTGATCATCACCAACATGGGGACTCTATGCTCCAGAACAGAAGTGTATCCCTCACTGGTAAGATCAGACCATAAACTAATCTCACTGGATATTCACATCCCGACACCACCCCCCTGCCCAGAAAATCACAGTGAAAAACTTCTCTAAAGCAAATTTCACACTCCTCAAAACCGAGGTGGAATCCTTCAAAGCCCCCGGGCCTGTGGAAAATACGGCCCAGACCGCAGAATCCTTTATAAACGCATTCTATGAACACCTTCAGGAATGCATGGATCATGCGATCCCAAATAAAACCAAGACCCAATCCTCCAAAGGCAGACGTCCTGTCTGGTGGACCCCAGCCATAAACAAACTATACAATAGAAGGAGGAAGCTACTAAATGATAGAGCAAAATTCCAAAAAGGGAAGGCATCTCTGATCAGTATTAGCAAAAAACTACGGGCACTCATAAAGTCGTCTAAGGCCAGCTTCGAGAGAAAAATTGCACAAGACACTAAGAATAATCACAAGGCTTTCTTTAGTTATGTTAGGAACCTGGGTGGTAATTCCCAGATATGCTCAGAATTAGTCCAAAATGACAAAAAATACACCGAACCCACAGACATTGCCAACATCCTAGCTGACAGGTTCAGCGCAAACTTCTCCCCCCTCCCCACCAAAAGGGCAAATATCTATCCCAGCAGAGTGCTGCCCCCCTGACATCTCAGATACTCAGGTAAGAGCCGCCCTCTCCAAAGCAAAAAACACAGCATCAATGGGACCAGACGGTGTCCCGGGCTGCGCCCTACATGAACTCCAAGAAGAGCTAAACCCAAACATAAAACTACTGTTCAATCTCAGCCTTACTACAGGATATGTACCCAAAGAGTGGCATACAGCAACTGTGGTCCCTCTCCACAAAGGTGGTGCCTCAACGGATCCTGGAAACTATCGCCCCATAAGCCTGACTAGCTTGGTCTGCAAAGCTATGGAAAGGATCATCATGGACCTCATAAATAAAGATATTGGGGACCTACAGACACTGGATCCTACCCAGTTCGGCTTTGTTAAGGGCAGATCCTGCCTCTTAAACCTGGTTGATTTCTTTGAAATAGTCACCAAGGCCATTGACGAGGGGAAAGTGGTCCACACAGCCTACCTGGACCTCGCAAAAGCCTTCAATACAATACCCCACTCGGGCATTATAGATAAGCTCACCAGCTTAAATATAAACCCCTATGTCACTAGATGGGTTGCAAACTGGCTCAAGGACAGAACCCATATGGTTAGAATTGCTGGAGCCATGTCAGACTCCAAATCAGTTACAAGTGGCTCAGTCCTGGGACCTCTCTTGTTCGGTATATATTTCTCGGAGGTACAGGCCTACACAGAAGGACTGTGGCTGACCAAGTTCGCAGATGACTGCAAACTGGGCACCATAATCGACTTTCCAGCCGACACAAGCATCCTCCAAAAGGGCCTCATAGAAACAGACAACTGGTGCCAGAGCCATGGCCTCAAGCTAAACGCCAAAAAGTGTATAGTCATCCCCTTTGGCAAAAACAAAGTTCCCACAAATTACCCCATAGGTGGTAATCCATTAAGTACAGAAGAAGTAATTGGGGACCTGGGGACCCAAGTTGATAGCAATCTCTCATTTGACAACCACGTGGCCAAAGTGGTTAGAAAAACATTTTATATAGCCCACCTAATCATGAAGGGATTCACATCTAGATCAGGAGAGGTCATCGTGCCTCTTTACTCATCCCTCATCAGGCCCATAATTGAGTACAATGCCCCTTTTGGGATGTACCTTACCAGACACCTGCAGCAACTGGAAAGACCCCAAAAGTACCTCACCAAGAGGATCAAAGGGCTCAAACAGATGCCATATGCTGCCCGGTTAAAGAAACTCCAGCTCTACTCAGTAGCATACCGCCTGTTCAGAGGCAATTTGTGCCTGACGTATAAAGCCATGTCCAACCCGGAATTAATGCACATGCTGCATCTCAGAAAATCCAAATCCCATCGAGCTACATGCTCAAGAGACTTGAACCTCAGCACTGAAATAAATAGGACATGCTGGAGGGACAGATTCATAACCCAGAGGCTCCCTTCACCCTGGAATAAAATCCCAGTCCAGGTTAGGCAGAGTCCCTCATTGACTCTCTTCAAGAGGAATCTTGATGAGTGGATGGGAGATCGTATGTTTACCCCGGGTATCACCTCTGTGTCACTGTTAGACAGAGGCACAGTATACTAACCTCAAAAAAGGGCATAGCAAAATTAATTTAAAATGGGTGGCGAAAGCCAAACACATTCTGGCTAGGCTTATAAATGCCCTAGGGCAGATAGCCTAGTATGAACCTTTGAACCTATGAACCTATAAGATAACAGAAAACCCAGAAGCTTAAACGTTACACCAAACACACAAAATCTGCTTTTTTGCATTCCCCTCCAGCACTTCCCCACCTCCCCTGCTAATTACACATAACAGCTCTGAGATTGCACTTCAGTGGAGAAAAGGCAAATGCTCCAATCCCCACTGTACCGTAATCTCGCATGATCTCAGTACATACAGTTCAAATGTCTGCGTTTTCGGTTATCTTAAATATAAGACAGGAAAGGTTGTTTTAATAGATGTAATTACAAAAATGAGCAGAAAATCAACATTTTAAGCCACAGTATGAGGGGCCAAACTACATGTCAAAGATGTGTTGAGAATTTGTAGCCATATAAGCAGACATGCACATTTCTGGTACAGCTCAAAAATGACTCTACTTACTCATATCAATGCACAAATGTGAGAGACTTTCATGTAGTCTGGATTCTGCAAATACCCTCCCCAGAATTCACGAACAATTGTGCAGGCTTTGTGCAAAACCTACATGATGTTTATGTCTTAGCGAGATGGGCAGCAGTGCTAATCACGTATGCATGTTGCTCATCACACTTACATGAATACAAGCCAATTTTCATGGCCAGCAACAGTCTTGGCAGCCAAGAAAATGTGTTGAGCAGCATTAGAGCACACAATAAACAAACAAACTTGCCTTTAGGAAAACCTGTTAAGCGTGCTAGTGCAGACAGCATGAAGAGCTACACAGGGGAAATAATGCAATCCGTACCAGGCAGGGAAAGCATACTGAGTGTACTATGTACATAAATCAAGAATATTTATACAGAAATAAATAAGAGGGGAGGGTAAATGGCAAGGACAACTACAACAGACGGGTTACCAGGCAGGAAAAGTGTACTGAGGACAATGTACAGAGAAGTGAAAAAGAGATATAAACAGAAATACAAAAGTGAGGAGGGTAAATATTCAACTTGTAGTAAGATTAACAGTCTCGCCCGTATCCGTACTAAATGAACTAAGTGTAATCATGCCCCTTGGATAACTAAGTTAACTAAACAGCTACTCACTACTAGGAATAAAGTATGGAAACAATGGCTTAGGAATAAAACCTCATAAAATCAACCTGAATATAAGCAACTATGCAACCTCGCCAAAAAGCAGGTGACCAAAGACAAAATAAAACTATTTCTCTGCTAAGATTTCTACTCAACATAAGATGTTCTGATAGTCTTTTTCCTCACTTCTTAATCCTGGAATCCAGTACAACCCCCTTCAAATGATAAAGACCCACAAGATATTGCCCAAGCTTTCAATACTCACTTTGTTGAAACTATCCAAAAACTCGTCCATGATTTCTCTTCAAATACTAGTACAGGAACCAGCGCAAATAGTGACAACAATAACTTCTCTCACCATCCCTCTAACACAAAATCCCCCACCAATAACTGCAACTAAAATAATACCCCTTCCATTCCTTCTTTTAATATTCAACCAGTTCCCACCTCTCTAGTAGATAGACTGCTTTCAAAACTAAAACCATGCTCCCCTTCCTCGGATGGCCTAGCAGCAGAATACCTAAAAATTGCAGCAGACTCTATAACTCTCACTATAAGCATTCTCATTAATCGATCTATGACTGAGTCATATGTCCCACAACTCTGGAAAAACTCTATTATTACTCCCCTGCACAAAGGTGGCAACACACCAGTGACCTATCTAACTACCGGCCTATCTGGCTACTTTCCCCACTCTCTCAAATCCTCAAAAAATGTATCCATTCACAACTATTAAAATATATTACAGACAATAACTTACTTTCACCCACCCAACACGGTTTTCATCCTACACACAGCAAAAAATACAGTCTTACTTTCATTCATCAACACTGTAAACAAAGCTGTTGATAATGGCCTACTTACGTCAGTTATACTACTCGACCTATCAAATGCTTTTGATACAGTGTCCCACTCTAAACTACTTCTACAACTTGAGACCATGAACTGCTTCTCACACACCCTAACCTGGTTCCATAGCTATCTTAATAATAGAAAACAATCTGTCAGGTGGCAAAGCAAACAATCCACATATCTAAATAACAGAACTGGAGTTCCCCAAGGATCTATCCTTGGGCCGTTGTTCTTTAATATATTCATTAACAATCTCTATAAAGCATCCCCGCACAGTACAGTTATACAATATGCAGATGATTCTACCATAATCACATCTGCTAATAACATCTCTGATCTTCTAAAGTTAACACAAAACTCTTTTTCTGCCATCGAATCCTGGCTCACAGCGGCCCACTTGTTACTGAACCCCCAAAAAAACAAAACTGTTACTCTTCTCATCCAAACCCCTTCTACTATAAGATAGCTATGTTTGTCTCCAATATGCCAACTCGCACACACCACTGCTTGGCCATTGAATCTATAAACCGGCTTGAATTCCCCATCACCAACAACTTACCCAGCTTACTCCACAACCCTAAATACTGTCCATCCCTTCAAACAATAATACAAACTTATAACCCAAATCGTAACCTTAGGTCTTCGAAAAAACACCTCCTGATGGTAACCAAACCTAAAAAAAGAGCTGGACAATGCCTTTATTCCTATTCAGTTGCTAAACTATGGAATGCCCTCCCTCACTCTCTTATTCTACCTGACTCTATACTAACTTTCAAAAAAGCTCTGAAAGAACTATACCTGAATAACCAAGACTGCTGCCGTATTAACATGAGTAAACCTCCTTAATTATTACTTGCTACTTACACTTACAATGTCCTTGTTCTGACTTTGTGAGCCTCTGTCCTTTTAAAATTCTCCATTTTCCCCCTACTTACCATTTAATTAATCTATCTCTAGCCATAAAATATTCTTTTCTCTGTAATGTTTTAGTCCAAAGCATAATGATTATAAAGCTCTGGTGTATGACAAACTTATGTTACAATGTTTTCTTCCCTCAGCTGTGACACTGTTACAATTTAATAATGTCTGTTTCCAAAATTGTATGAATGTCAATAATTGTTTCGACTATGTCACAATTTATAATATTACTTTCCAAAATTTAATGTCTTATTCCAAAATTTACAGAATGTCAACAATTGTTTTTGGAGTTTTTACTGGTTAATCTTTTCTTTTTACTTCTAATACACTTTGTAATGTATAAGCTAATCGATAAAAATGTATGTTATTTGTGGAGCTTCTCTCCCTGAGGCTCCACTGAGAATGGGACTTTCTGGCCCACTGCACTTTCCCGGTCAACAGATGTCAATAATTAATTAATTGATTGATTTAAAGGTGCTTATGTCACAAAGATAATTTTGTAACAGTAAAATTGTATAATATGTATGTCATAATAATTTATGGTGGTCACACTTCTTGAGCAAATATAGGTAAATAAAAGCAGACATGATATTATAGGATATAGCAGTTACAGACATTAACATTGTAAAAGAGGGAATTACATGAGATATGAATGGCATTAATATGCTGAGTTGAGATGACAGCAAGGACAATATATGCATTATGGGATATTTGCACAGGGTGTATTTCATCAGTATAACATTTGTAAAATATGAATGGCTCAGAAGCCACAGTCTCCTTATCCAAGAAACTAACCTATATCATTAATGTTACCACTGAGCTGTGTATTAACTGCATATGCCACAGAAATAGGCATAACACATGTAGGAGGAGGATCACCCTTCAAGAGGATTATGTACTTTAATATTCTAATGGTTATGCATTACATATGTAGGTGTGTATGGTGTTACAAATGTGGTAGCAGTAGCAGAGTGCGACATACATAATACCATTGCATAAGGCATTCCTACCTGACACATATTGTACACACAATTAACAGATGCAAACACCACACTATGATGCAATGCATTCCACACAGCTGTGTATTGTCAGCACCTGCCACAGGAGGTAGCAATGGATATTGTTACAAATAACTGAAATGAATATGCTAATTAAGAAATGATCCTCGATGATGAATGTCATATCAACATGTCAGACTGATGGCAATTATTTGCTCATGTGCACTCAATTGTGATCAGTCCTATATCAATGTTCCTTGGTCAAGGAAGGTTTCTCTGCATTTTTGTACTCATACCTCCCAAGAACTGGAGTATACTCATGTACACCACAGTACCAGTACTTAATGCATGTGCTACAATAGCATTCTCATCACGACATAGGCAGAACAAATGTCTACTGCCATGCAATCCAAAGCTACATTCACATGTGTTTGTGTGACGTATCAAAGGATAAGACTGATGTGATGAGATGGTTGTTGTGTGACATCAGTACATTCACACAAAATGAATCCCTATGCTAGAACTGAACATCAAGCTGTACAACTTTTCCAACTGCTAGATATACCCAAACACACCTGTGGCTCCCTGCTGTTGTCAATGTGACAGTAGACTAGCAATTATGTACAATGTAGATATAATCCTGTATTGGACCACATACTTTACTTAGGCAACAACAAACATTACATTGTCTTGTGTCTTCAGTTCTGAGGAGGCATCTCACTACAACCAGTATGGAATGACAATTTATTCCAATGACAGCATCAGTCTTCAATACAGCCTTTCAAAAGGAAATTTAGAGTAAACTCTTGTAAGAGGAAATAACATTTACACATGAACATAGCACATGTGCATGACAACACTGTTAACAGCATGTACATTGACTGCAAGCAGTGCTATCAGGATTTGAACTGTATACATGACATCCCAAGCTAATGAAGGGCTGAGAAACACAAGTGCAACTAGATATTTATTTTATAACTGTGACACTGCACATTTCAATGGATGACATCACCACTGCACATTATCTTGATGTTTCTGCTAAAAAGTGGTTGCATAACACAAGCAGACTGTACAGATATACATCATATACATATTTTCAGCCTGTTCCACACAGTAAGAGGAAGAACACACACTCACAGATGAAAGCCATTCCTGCATTTGAACTCCCTACCTACCTACTTACTGACACAGTCTACATGCACGTGTATTATAGGCACGAACCACAGAAAACATCTAACTGTATTTGAGCCACACTGCATCTTTGAAGGGATATCAGCTGTGTCACATAAAGGAGATGTGTGTGCAAAATTGACTTCTACAGCTATGTGGGATTCTAAATATTGTCAGTACTAAGAGGTGTAAGACACTACTGTATTCATTTATATTCCCCGCCACACAGAAACACGGGTGCGCACATGTACACACATATATACACAGTCAGGTGAATTGCACTGCTGTATTCAAATTCCCTAACTATCTACTGATGCAATCTACATGCAAGTGTATTATAGGCATAGACTGCAGGAGAGGTCTGACTTTAGTGGTGCATTACTTAAATGCTGACCTCATCAGTGTGTTGCAGACAGTATGCATTTGTGGACAGAGTGAAAAAAAGGGATGTGGGATTGATCTGATCTGTTTCCCATAAGTGGGAGTCAATTGAGCACAATGGTTCAATTAATCTTTCAGTGATGCATTGGCCCCACCATCACACACACACAATTAATGTGGACTCACCCTGCAGTGTAAACATTTCTCCAGACTACTATTTCAGTAAGGTCAGCAGTAAACAAGGTCATGTTTATATGGGGATGACATCAGTATTGTGTTGCAGAGAAGATGATGTTGGGAGAAGGGTCTGACATTGATGTGGACTAGCCCCTGCAGTGTAAACATTTCTCCAGACAGCTATTTCAGTGAGGGAAGCAGTATGTCAGATCATATTTACACGATTGCATACACAGCCTATGTATACACACACACACACACACACACACACACACACACACACACACACACACACACACACACACACACACACACACACACACACACACACACACACGTTGACTGCAGTGAGATTAGAACCCCCACTTATTAAATTACACAGTTTAGGGGGCATAGTGCAAGCACCAATGAAGAAGTCTGACTTTTACTGTGTGATAGTGCAGTGTAGATAGGATTATTTTCTCACTCTGTGCCAGTGAAGATATTGTGATTTTGACGTTTTTGTATGCAAATCCATATTTGTTGACATAAAGGAGTAAGTGCAATTTTCTGGCCAATAATAAATACATACTGCTGACTTAAGTTAGCTGTGCTGTCATTAATGTATACTGCAAAACTGAGACTGACATGTACCTGTGCTGTATACATTAGGCTCACACACAGGTTGGACAATGAAGCAGCCTTGGATCATCCAATTGTGATGATGGTATGTAAACCTTAATGAATGCTACTGATATTAGCAGTAGTATGTGCTCATGCATGGGCAATGTGCATTGCCAATAGAAAACAATTCTTAATGTTCCAACGTAGAAGGGCTAAGTAATGATGAAGTATGTGTGCCAAGGCTCTATGTGGTTGTATATCATTTGGGGTAATTAATGATGAAGTATGTGTGCCAAGGCTCTATGTGGTTGTATATCATTTGGGGTAATTAATGATGAAGTATGTGTGCCAGAGTTCCATGTGGCTGTATATCATTAGGGCTAAGTAATGATGAAGTATGTGTGCCAAGGCTCTATGTGGTTATATATCATTAGAGCTAAGTAGTGATAAAGTATGTGTGGTTGTATATCATTTGCAAGTGTAATTGCTGCAATGCAGACATAATTGTACAGAATGAAGTGGTCAGGCAACCACACAGTTCGCTGCAGTTCACTTGAGTACATTAAGCCATTTCCATGTAATGAAGTAATACAATCTAATAACAATACTTTTGTTGAAAATCTCTTCCTTAAGCTCAATGCTGAGAAATGTATTTGCACAGAGTTTGAAAAAGTATTAGCACATGTATGATTATACTTTGAGTTAAACTTGGAATGTGAAGTAGCAGTGTTCACTTGTGTTCATTGGTGCTCCCTGCTAACCTTTGCACGAATAAGGAGCAGAGAGAAAATGTTCTGATTATGATTAAATGTAGAACAGATCTGTTTTAAGTTAACATGTTGCATATATACACTTTGCATGTTGGAGTCTACCTTTTACGTGTTAGAGCCAAAGCTTAATTCAGAAATGAATTGTTGTGTTTCCCTTCCCTGTTTGTGTAACAGTAGGCGGTGAGCAGACAGAGTTCACTGCTGAAGGAAAAAAGTGGAAACTTTAAAGTGTTTAGCCTTCTATAGTGCAAACAGGCTTAGCAGTGATGCATGTCCATCACCACACCGGACAGTACTGAGCGGAGAAAATCCACCCCGTCACCTAACTTTCTCTGTAGCACAAGGTGTAAACGCAGTGAGCTAAATAAAAAAGCAGAGTTGAAGCAGGATTCAAGTCCAGTACACAGATCATTTTGAAAACAGTGTCAGAATATGATTTTTATAATTAATTTTGATCATGACTGTAAGACTACATAGGAATGACTATCCTAAATATGTTGATTGCTCAAATTCTGTCAGTAATGCTTATTGAAATAATATTTTATACTTACTATATATCAGCCACGCTTCAAGGGACATCACAAGTTAATTGGGTGCACAATTTGTTAAACATGAAAAGGATGGCATGTGTTTTGAAATAATGATTATGACTCAGCACATATCCTATGTATGTAGGGCAGGATGTCTTGTGAAGTATAGGCACTTCCTCACAGTAAGGACAGTAGCCATATGATATGAACATGTCATACATCAGCCTACTAAATATGTTGCAGTATAATGTGATGAGGCAGAAGAGGTGATGAAGGACACAGAGATGGAGAGACACATAATAGTTTGTGCAATGACAAACATATGAACACCTGTATGATGTGTTTGTATTACTTGTTTCCTCATTCAGTGTGTGTCTTGCTCCATACCATTAAGTGCTGATAGGGATACAGAAGGTGCGAGAGTGACAATAACCAATTGATCCATATACATCTGGTTGAAGAAGGTGTAGGGAATTGGAAACATGATGATGACATGAGGACAGTGTTTTGCTGATAACAGATGTAGTGCACACTTACAGAAGTAATATTAATATGGAATGAGATGACATTACTGTATGACATATGTCAGAATTCAAACCTTTGGCAGTAGAAATAAAACTTAACAGACATGCTGATTATCTTAGCTCACCTGTAAGGAACTCATCCTGTTCAAACTTTCAGTCACACTTTGTAGGAGCCACTCACAATATGCTCAATAAAGGCATTATGTAGCCAACAGTATTCATTACACTTAAGTTGTAGCCTTCCTTACACTTTCTGTAATATCCAGCAGACTGATTCATATGGAAGAGCAAATGTATGACAGTTTATTACCGTAAGTCGTATTGTACTACACTAACCATGGCAATACGGTGTAAGGCAAAACTCACCACATTTTGCAATAAGTTGAAATGCCATATAGCATTACATACTACACTTCCTCATTAGTAGACCTTGCACAAATACTGAGGGCAACTGATAAAACTGAAGGAGGTTAGAAAACAGGTACATAGGCAACACAGGAAAGACACATAAAAACAGGCAGTAAGAGTTTCACCTAATGCTGGATGTGAACAGTTGTCAAGATGAACAATTACGTTTATTGCCTTGATCATTATCGCACCACCATACAAAGGAAATCCTACTTCACACATGTCAAAATCACACCACTGAAGGGACGGTCTTAACCTATTCAGCCAGTGGAAGATGTACCGACGTCTTAGTCTTAGCAAAGTAATGCCAGTATGAAAATGCCATAAGATGAAATTTACATCCATCAGTCTAATGAATAATCAACAGTACAAAGGGGTGAGAAAGAAAGAGATAGAGAGAGAGACAGAGAGAGAGAGAGAGAGAGAGACAGAGAGAGAGAGAGACAGAGAGAGACAGAGAGAGAGAGAGAGAGAGAGACACAGAGAGAGAGAGAGAGAGAGAGAGAGAGAAAGGGTGAAAATAGAGACAGATGGACAGACACATATCAAAGGTTGGAATTATGGGCCATTAATACACGTCTTTGCAATGTGTCCTCATTATTCATCTATCATATCATTAACTGATGGCTTGGGGGATCAAGAAGCTGTAGGAAAGGCAAAACCTGAATAAAACATGAGTAGAATAAAGGTAGTTTGCTAATTATTCCTTATGCTCATGGATGTGTTAGCAAATGCTTTTAGCCATAGTATTCAAAATCTTTTAATTAAAGGTCATAAATGGATAAAAATGAAAAATGAAGAATTATGTCATAAAACACATCATAGAAGTGTAACATTACAATAAGAAATAATACGACATACATCTGAAATCGAACTCTTGATGCTGTGGCCAAAAATTAGTCTTCATACAAGAATTTATGTCAACGCTACACAGAGGAAGTTGCACTTTGCTACATCCAGTAGTCAAAGAACTGTTGAGTAACTGTTGCCATGTATTTCCTTTATTCTTCCCTTACGATGATTCTGATCACGCAGCATGTTTAAATACCCTTAACCATCTCATGTGGGTGATGGCAAGAACTGACCAGGTTTTGCAATAGGCCATGAACCGCCATTCACCCTCACTCAGCATGGGTGTGTGATACCAAAATCCATGCAAATGCTGAGGACAAAAAAAAAAAGAAAGCTTTCTTATGGGCCATTTCTGGCCATGTGTGTTGTGTGTAATTTTATTTTTTGACCGGATTAAATGTGTGGAAAAGAGGTTGATAGAAATGTGGTGAAATGAGAGGAGGCAAGCAAAAGGGAGGACACAGGGGAAAGAATAGAGGAATTTGCTGGAAGGTAGTGGTTGAGAACTATAGCTGTACCACTTCTTCACACCATAAATGTAGATCTATAGACAGAATCTGCTGAATTTGGACTGTTACTGCACCAAGGGTAGGTGACAACAACAGAATAATGTTGTTGAAATAATTGTAACAAAATCAAGTGTTTGTGGGACACGTGCCCATTTTATTTTTATATACTTTCAAAGACAGATGAATGTTGAGGAAAGGGCATAGGAATGTGAGGGTCAGGTAGGTAGGGTAGGTGAACAAGCAGGTGCAGGCATACAGGACATACAAGACAGAGAGGGATGGTGAGGGACACAAAAGGCAAAAGGTTGGGGGACACCTTGACTGGGATAGGTAGGGGACATCAGAGGTGCACCCATGTCAAGCCTGAGAATAGTGAGAATCTAGTCCTCACCCTCAGAACTATCACCACCTTCTCCTGTCTCAACCTCTTGTGTAAGTGCTCGATGTGGCATCATCTTGGCAATATGATGAAGCGCCTTTTCTACATGGCTCATTTGGGCACCAAGGCCCTTTTCTTGATAGCTTCTACCAGCCCTGTTAGCTCTTGCTCCATGACAAAAATCTTCATCTCCACTAACACTTGTCCTGAAGGGTACCAGTGCACCAGCAGCCAGAGCAGAGCCACATGATGCAGATGAAGCAGGTAGGGCAGGTGCTCTGAAGGCAGCACTGACAGCTTGGAACCCTGAAGTAAAGGGTGTCACTGCTCAACTTCTGCAGGGATGGCGGGCTGATCTGCAGTGGTTAGTTTACCTCTCTCTCTCTGTGCTGCATGCCAGTTTCTGTAAGCAGAAATGTATGACAACAGAACATTTTTAAGACATATAAAATATTCCTCAAAAAAAAAGCCATCTTCTAAGGAGGTCCTTCTTGCGCTGTTTCACATCACTATAGTGGTAATGACAATTCTCTTCAGTATATGGGATGCCGGTTGTACTGGAGACACTGCAGCTGCATATCACTGTAGCACTTCACGAGGAACAAATATCCTGGACTCCTCAACACCCCACCTCCGTGCTCTAAATTTAGCAACATTATCCTCCTCTGCAGACGTCAAGCAACCACTCTGTCTGAAATGGTGCTAAATTTGAATACTGTGTTTAGCAGCCAGTGCACAAATATGCACAACCATGCTAACTGCACTTCCATGAAAGAAAGCAAAGAGAGTCGTCGGTAAACAAAGAGGAAGATATTTTATCAAACAGCAATGAAGATGTGAAACATGGCAGTGAGATTTGCCATGTGTGATGTTCAGCCTATTCACAGTTTTCTCAAATCGTCAACACTGACATGCTTAATGGCTTGCCTTTTAAGCCTTGGTCTTTAGGAGGTTAAATAGGATGGCTTGGGGCATCATTTTTTGGGAATTATGCAATGTAACAAGTTAGTTGTACAATGTAGAAATCAAATGTATGGAATAAATAATGCATACATTTCAAGCCAGGTTACTATTTGTCAGTGCTACAGGGGAACTCCCACAAAAATCATGTTCATTGCAGATATACCACATTCAGTGTGACTGGAGATATCCTTCAGATATGCCTGTATGTGTGTAACTTTAAGAAGTCCCATGACCTGCATTCCCCTGTATTACTGTTTGTAAATAAATGTCAGATGTGTTGACTTTCATGAGCTGTGTAATACTGACTGGGGTATGATGCATACATACTGCACAACACATACTGTCCTAAACATGGAGTTGGAAGATGAGAGGAGTCAAGATGATTTTAACTAAAGTATTCTACCCAACATAGATATTTAAGTGCAATTTTAATTAATTATCATAATTGTCATACTTAAACATTTACACACACAATCTACTGGGTTTCATATGTAAGTCATTAATGAGATATGCTACCTGGAAAAATGTAGTTATCAAAGCATTAATGAGACATTTCTCACAGTCAACCTATTTATTAGCCATTTGTATGTAGTGTTACCTTCCTAATCAAAGTGTTGCAAGAAATGGCATTCTGAAACCCTTTGTAAAAAAGTGGATCACCTGTGTTCTGTCTCTAAAGTCACTTCACTTACACCTTGTGCCACAAAGACAGTTATATAGCTGGTGGATGTTCTCCACTCAGTACTATCCAGATTGTTGACATTCACACATTGCTGCTAAGCCTGTGTGTGCTACAGAAGGCTGCCCAAATACATTTTTTCACTTTTTTCCAAGTAGGTAAGCTTGGTTGCACACCACTCAGCAGCGAGCAAATGCAGAAGGCAAGAAACAGAAAAAAGTTGCATATGAACTTGTGATGAAAATAAGTCATAAATCATGAGCATTAATTTCCACATTCCCTTCACATATTGTGGATTTGACCCCCCCTAGACCAGTCTGTTATATGCCCAAAGTCACTGCATTTACAGCTTGTGCCACAGAGAGAGGTATATATGATATGTACATTACTCACTCATTACAAATACCGTGCAGCGGTGACAGGAGCAGGCTAATAGAGAATGCGGAAATTAAATTGTTAACTTTTTCCTTCACCTGTGAACCCTGTTTGCACTCTCCTATGCAGCATGGATATTACAAAGGCAAATAAAAAAAATATAACAATTTATATTCCACACCACAAGACAAGAGGACAAACGTGACTTGTATTTCCAGTCATCAGCAGTTATACCATTAAAAATACACATGCTGCATTTTCACATCTGCTGTAGACATTACAAGCATGGATTGAAACCATACATCTTCTTTCCTGTTTCTTTAAACTCATTTCATTTACCCCATGTGCTACAGTGACATTTAGGTAAAATGTAGAATTTTTCCTTGTACTGCTGCTCAGAGTTCTGTAGCAAAGTAAACATGTGCCACTCTAAAATACACTGATGATGGCATTCCAAGTTAAATTTATTGGTTTGTACCTTGGACAGTGGATTCTTATTCATGGCCACAAAATGCTGCAGTCCAAAGTGCTCTTTGCAAAAACGTGCAAATGATGACCACAACAAAAGAAAATAAATTATTAGTAACAGATCTATCCACAATCCCCTTTTCCCATTTTTGCACATGGGGTCGGGGTGTCACTAGTATTAACAAATATCAGGGAATAATACTGAAAATTTAGGATTATGAGTTTCCTTAAATCTCTGTGTGTATGTGTTACAACCTGATCATATGCTCAGGAAATATGTATTAACTCTCTGAAACAGCACAGTATCTGGATTTGAGCCCTCGATTCAGTGCAATAACAATACACACTCAGTTGTGTTTCTTATCCCTCTTTATCACTGACACAGGCTTAGAGTATTAATCAGAAAATGTACATACCATACAGATCTAACTATCATATTATAGATCCAGCAGTGGAAAGATGAGAAAATGTTCCATTCTCAGTTGTTTGAACATGTCTAGATGAATATGATATTGACAAATAATTTAGGATAATAATAGCCTACAGCATATTGATGTCAGGTTACCAACACTGTCAACTAGTTCTTCTCTTTATTTTTAAGCATCTTCCCCTCCTCTCAGCTTAACTAACAGAAATGAAATGTCATGGGCATTTCTTTGCATTTTTGTTTCAATGTGTAATATAGTTGATTAGCATGTCATAAAAATATTTAAGCAGAGGATAAAGAGTGTGCTGTTACTACAAGATTATCAATGTTGTTGAAATGATTCTCACAGCTGTCAAGGTGTTCAGAAGAGGGTTCATACAGACCCTTTGGGGTTGGTGCTGATGTGGACGACAGACCAAGCGTGTCTCAAGAAGAACTTCCAGGTATGCTATAAATAAGACATTTACTGCCACTCTAGACATGGTTATGTGTTATTTCTTGTAAATCTGGAAACATTGAGATGTGTGCCTTAGAAGCGACAGAGTTCAACAGAGATTGTTCGGGGGGGGCAGACTAATTTACTCTGAGGCATTTCATAAAGGGAAGATAGAGCATTATTCTCTTGTCTTTGTCTCATTTGCATTGTGATGTTTATTAACCTTTTTTCCACTACATTCCTCTTTTTCCAGGGACATCAGAATTACCATATGAAAGACCACCTGCACATGGTAAGCACAAACTTTCTTTGATTACTAATAAACATTAGTTAGATGTAGGTCTGAGGAGAGGGTAAGTATTGTATTCCTTTAGCATCTGAAATTGTTTAACATGAGTGTGTAGAACCAAGTTTGGGTCATTTTCACTCACTAGTTCTGTCCTGCTCATTTTTATTGATTATTATCACAGGTGATCCTGACAGTGGCAGTATGTCAGAGTATTGGTCGCCTCTGATGATGATGGTGATGATGTAGAGGCACAGTCAGGGGGTGCAGCGATTCAGTCTGTCACTGGGGTTGTGGCACACACATCCCCTGGCCTTATTTCAGACACGGTTAGTATACCTAGCATACTCATTCCACTGACCCTCAGATGTAGGACAGCTTGAGGGTGACACATTTGATTGGGGTAATGTGGTTACTCTGGTTGCAGAGCAGGTTGAGTATGCCCATAGCCATCATGAGGGCATGGTACCACACAGGTGGGTTGCTAGAGGTGCTCAGAGAAGGCCTAGTGTCCACCCTGTGCTGATGTTGGTGTGTCATTACATGCCACCAAATGTATGTATAGGGCCATCATGGAGACACAGGCACATTCCATCAGTGCTTTGGAAGAGATAGTGCGAGTGTTAAATGTGGTGCATTCTGACTTGCATGACTGCCTTAACCATGTGGGTGATTCATTGGATAGGATGAGTGACACACTGGATTGGGCATGCTGGGGGAAAGTCGGCATCCACGTGTCCATAGAACCACAACATCCTCTGTTGTGAAGAGTCAATGTGGCTGTTGTAGATCCCACTCCAGTAGTGACACTGCTTCCAATGCCTTGGCAGTGATTTAGATGTCCACACCTAGATGTGGTAGGCTGTGGGGTTGTGGTCCTGGACATAGTCATGAACAGAGCTTGTTTAGCAGACAATGCTCACATTCAGGTAGCACCCCCATTTCAAACTGGGGACGTGGAAATGGTAGAGTCAGTTTGTGTGGTCTGGAATTACACCACCGAACTGACAGCTCTATCATGTATGGCTCACACCTGTCCAATATACCAGGGTATAGTGCTAGCACAGAACTTGATGGTTTTCACACACACACACACTCTCACACACACACACACACACACACACACACACACACACACACACACACACACACACACACACACACACACACACACACACACACACACACACACACACACACACACTCACTCTCACAATTCACAAAACCTGGCACACATGCAAGGTAGGAAAACATTAATGTTGATTGGGATACATCTCCTGTTAGTGGTCCTGAGATATTTCCTAATTTACTAAATGACCTGTGTTTTTTACTCACAAACACACATAATCACTACTTTGATGTCAGCCTTGACCTACTGCATCCCGTTCACCCCCCCCCCGATTCCTCCCTGCACACACACACCCTGTGCAAATGATGACGACTGTGACATGCCCTTTGTTCATTTGGGTTTCACTTAAAGTTGCATATATGTCTGATGGCCAGAGTGGATAGCCAAGAGACTCTTTTCACTATGCTGATTTTCTGCATATTCATTCCATAACAGGATTTTGGATGTTTTTGTACATAACTCATTTCAGAAGGCTTTTTCAGCTAATACTGTAAGTCATGGATGCAAATCACTGATATTGCATTCTTGCTTATTACTCTATTTATTTTATTTTGCATTTTATTTTCAATTTGTTTACCGGGATGGTCCAGCTGGGCCAGAAGTGCCCATTTTCAGTGGAGTCCCAGGGAGAAAAGCTCCACATATAAGACATTTCACATACAATACAGACTTCACATTAATAAAGATATTTAGTACATATTATTGGCAGATTATACAATTGGTGAAAAAACAGTACATAAGTAATCATTCTCAAATCAAAGATATTATACAAGCAATACAGATATATACATGAGAACATTCCATACAAGTAGTTTTCAGCTAGCAAAATTTGTATAGGATACTTCATGCAGTGGGTGCAAAGCAGATATAGAAATTAATTAGAGACTAGGTACTTACATTTTTCACACATTTAGGGGGTGTAATAGCTGAGTGATAGGCTATATGAGTCCTGTTGCAGGAATCAGCAAAGTCGTTGGATATTGTTGCAGATATAAGTGGTGACATGATATTAAGGTAAGCTGCGAGAGTACCTGAATGTCTCGCCTGGTTCAATGGTAGGTCTATAAGGGTTAGGAAGAGAAGGAAGTAGACAGGTGGGATCAATGGTAGGACAATGAGGGTTAGTAGAAGAGGGAAGTGGACAGGATGGAGTGGTGGAGTAAGTAAAAAGACAGGTGGATGTGAAAGGAGGATGCCAGAGTAGTGGAGTGGGGGGTGAAAATAGTTGTGATGGTTGAAGTTAGGTTATATGAGATGTGGTGTTAGCACATGTGCACAGCCAAGATGAGGAGAGGTGTTGCTTCAGAGATGTTTTGAAGAGGGTTACTGAGCGGGTGGATCTAAGTGTTGAGGGGAGGGAGTTCCAAAGTTTTGCAAAGGTAAAGAAGTAAAGCATCTGGCCAGCCAAAAGTTTGGGTTTTTCTACATTTACGAGCAGTTTGTTGTTGGATCGGAGCGGTCTGTTAGGATGGTAGAAAGTAGGAATAGAAGATAGAGCAGGGCACATGGATGGATTATGAATGAGTTTGTGAGCTGTAGTTAGCTGGATAAAAGTGAGATAGTTGGGGAGTTCAAGCCATTTTAGGTTGCGTAATGATAAGCCGTGGTGGGATGAGTAGGAGGCATTTGTTACAAACTTAGCAATTTTGTTGTAGCATGAGTCTGGTTTGCACTTTAGAGAGGACTGAATGTTGGTGAGGAGGGGAGCACTGTATAAAAGAGAGGGTAATAGAAAAGAAGAGGCAAGGAAAAGTCAGGCTGATGCACTGAGTAGATGTTTGTATCGGTAGAGAGTGCCAAGTTTTGATGTGTCTTTTTGACACTGGACTGGATGTGCAGGTCAAATGTGAGGTTTTCGTCTATGATGACACCTAGGAGTTTTGTGCTAGGTACAATGTCAATGGTGGTACCATTTAGGGATTGAATGGTGAAGTTCTGTTTTTGTAGGGGTGTGGACTTTTTGGGGGCAAAGTTTACTAGTTTGGTTTTGTTGGGGTTCAGGGCAAGATGATTATTAGACATCCAAATTTTGGTGGAGGTGAGGGTGTTTTGGGTGAGTTTGTGTAGTTCTGAGGAGTTGTTTGCAGTGCAGATTATAGTGGAGTCATCAGCTTACTGGATGACTGAGCCTTGAGAGAGTGCGGTGTGGAAGTTATTGATAAATATGCTAAACAGAAATGGGCCTAAAATGGAGCCTTGAGGAACACCAGTGGTGGTGTTTAGGAAAGGGGAGTAAGAGTTCTGCTATTTAGTTGATTGTTGCCTGTTAGTGGGGTAATTAGTGAACCAGTTAAGAGTATGAGGTGAGGTACCTATGTTAGAGAGTTTTCTTTGAAGGAGAGAGTGGGATATAGTATCAAAAGCTTTGGAAAGATCAAGAAATAGTGAAGATATGATTTTACCAGCATCATGGGCTCGGTTGACAATGTCCATGAAGGATATGAGGGCAGTGGTGGTACTATGTCCTGGCCTAAATCCATGTTGGGTGGGGGAGATGATGTGGTTGTGAGTCAGATGGTGAAGAAGTTGAGAATGAATACATTTTTCCAGAATCTTTGAGATGGGTGATAGTATAGCAATGCAGTGGAAGTTGGTGGTATCTATGTTGGGGCCCCCCTTGTGTAGAGGAGGATATAAGCTTTTTTCCAGATGATGGGCATATAGGATTCTTGGATAGATCTGTTGAGAAGTATGCTGATAGGGTAAGTGATTGAGTTGGCTGAGATTTGCAGGTATTTGCGGGTATATAGTCAGGGACATTTGTGCTTGATTTGAGTTTTAGAAGCAATTTTTTAATAGTTGAGGTGGGTATAGGTAACAGAGTAAAGTTGGGAATAGGGGGTGTACTGGTGTTAGCTGTGGAGAGGTCTGTGGTGGACAAGTTGGTCTTGGGAAAGGTAATGGTTAGATTGGCTATAGTATCGATAAAATAGGAGTTGAAGGTTGCAGCAATTTCAATGGGTGTTTTATTTGGGTTTGTGCAAGGATTATTACTAGAGCCTGGATTTAATAAAGAGTTGAGAGAGCTCCAGAATTTCTTTGGGCTTTGCTTGTCTTGATTTTGTAATGTAAGGTACTATTCTTTTTTTGTTTTGTAGTACTAGGCGCTTAATCTGGTTTCAGAGCTGTTTGCATTGGGTGAGGTCAGATATTTTGTTTTTGTTTTTTTGCCAGATTTTCCATGATTTATCCCTGCATTTCATGAGATCCTTAGTGGATCTTGTTAGTCAACTGGCATGGTTGGTCTTTACTCTCTCTTGTCTAAGGGGAGCAAGATTGTTTAGTATGCTGAGGAAGGTTGAGTTGAAGAACTCAACTGCCTCATCAAGGGGAAGTGATTTTAGTGCATCCCAGTTGATGCTAAGCAACCTTTGGTTAAAGTTATAAAGCTAGCTGGACAGAACTGGGATTCATCTCTGGTAACCCTGTACTGATGTTTATTAATTGTTGTGTTACATTCACATTGTATAAATGCCGGTAAGTGGTCACTTATACTATTGGAGAGTGTACCAGGCGATGTGATCTTATTTGGGTCGGACACTAAAATCCAGTCTAGGATTGAGTCATTAGTATTAATTTCATTAGGCCTGGTTATGGTGTTAACTAGCTGGGTGAACTTATATAGACTGATATTGCAGTTAGAGAGGTGTGGGGATATGTCTAGCCAGTTGATAGTTATGTCTCCCAGTATGATAGTCTCATTTTTTATGTGAGCAGATGCCCAAGCAAGGATTTCCTCAAGAATTCGGATGTTATTGCCTGGAGGAATGTAAATGACTATCACACAGAGGTTTTTGTAATTATTCATTTTAAGGAAAGAAACTAGAAGTTCGGCTGTGGAGAACTGTGAGATGGGTTTTGTATATGGGACAATAGTGAAGGACATGGGGTATATTAAAGAGATGCCTCCACCTTTTTTTCGTGGTCTGTTGGCCCTAAGACAGGCAAAATCTGGGGGAAGGAATTTTGTGTCCTTAATATAGGGTTTTAGCCATGTTTCATTTGCGGCAATAATATTGGGTTTGCTGTGGGCTATCCATGCATGGAAGTCAGGTATTTTATTTCTGATGTTTTGTAGGTTAACTGTAGTGAAGTTTATTGATTTATTGATTTATGGGAGATGGGACCCAGGTTGGGATATATGTCTCCACATAGAGATAGGTTTGTTACAGGATATGGTTGAGTAGTATATTCTAGTTCCCATTATACTTTGATTGGCTAATTTAGAGAGAAAATATTATTGTTATAGTGATGGTGGGGAAGGATTTTTACTCTGGTACATAATAATATGTGAACTTACTCTACTTATGAAACTATTGATATAATTGTCCTGCTGACTGGTTTGTGTACAGTGGATAAGTGATCAGCATGATGCCAGTTATTGTGTACACATGTATACCTGTATATTGCAGATATCATTCCTATAAGCCAATAATGCCATTGGTGGACATATCACACAGGTTCTGATTGAGTACATCTACAATTAACAGTATGCAGGTATATCATTTATATTTAGCTTCTTACATGTTTGTTTTATACTACAGGTTCCACACTTACCTTTACATTACTGCAGTTACGATTTGTGTGCTTTGGGGCTGTCTCTGTCTAATGCTATCTGTACACAGTCATTACGTGGGGAATTAATGTTTCTGGTTCAGGAATGTGTGGTCCTGGCCATTGCTGTCCCTCTTGCAGGTGTTTCCTCATTTCCTCAAGCTGATATTATGCAACATGGCACAGACTGTGAGCATTTCTTCGCAGGTGCCTGGGTCTTACTGCAGGGTACCTCCTGATGTGTCTAGACATTGGAACTGTGACTTCAGCATGCCAAACACATACTCTATGATGTTTTTAGTCTAAGTGTGGGCTTCATTGTATTCTACTTCTGTGGGTGTGTGTGCATTTATGATGGATGTCATGAGCTGGTTCCAGTGCATAACCTGCATCACCCAGTAGATGGCCTTGTAGAGCATCACTTTTAGCAAACCTTATGTAAAGTTCAGAGATGTGCCATATGTGTGAGACATGGTGACTGTCTGAGTTGCTTGCACACACAATGAGGATGAGCCCTCGGGCATTACTGACCTGGAGGTTGATTGAGTGGAACCCCTTCCTGCTGATGTATGCCTTTCCCTGTTCAACAGGTGGGCTTTTATTTCTATGCTTGTGCAGTTTTGGCCCCCAAAACTTTAGGGACATGTGCTACAGCATAAAATTCCTGCATTGTTCTTGGTCTCTCTTCTGGTCTGCATGGAAAATAGATGTACTCCTTTGCATGCTCTAGCATAGCATTAAAACATTGGTGTAATATTATGAAGGCTGAAGCCTCTGACGCGTGTAGTATATCCTCTGTGGGTTTCTGGAATGTGCCAATCGCTAATATCCTTAATGTTACAGATGCCTTGATTTCCACTGGTATAGGTTGTCCTCAGTTTTCCCTGGGTCTGAGGTGGGGGTGGCAGAGGTTCCAGAGTTCCTATAAAGTTACAATATCAACCCTGTATATCTCTAGTATTTCAGTAGCATACAGTCCACGATATGTTCAGCAAGGTCTGAACACCCTTCTACTCCCTGGATGAGGTCTATCAGCAGCAGCAGCATAGATTTGAGCCTGTTCCACATACACATGCAAGCAGCAGCAGCAGCCCCTAATGTTGCTTTTTTTCAACAAGTGTGATGGTGGCTCTATTGCAATAGGTTCATGGCAAAAAGCTACACCAAGTCTGCGTGATTACTTTATAGCTTCCTGAATGGCTCTGCCATCTTGGATTTGTTAATTAGCATGTAATTCAGCTAGTTATGTTTTCAGTAGCGTACTCTACCATTTACCTTTGTTTTGTGGCTCTACACAATGTGTAGAGGCATCTAATGAATACAAAATAGTGTGCTATGGTACATGGTAAACGCACATGGCAGCAGTGGAAAAATTAGCTGTTTGTGAATGTGGCCCCTGTATTTAAAATTGGGAGATGGTTCTTTTTTTTAAACAATGCTATTATATGATAGCAGTACATCACCAACAGCAGTATAAGTAAGTTAAATATTTGCTTAGAATAAAGAGCTCCAGTCTGATTACTCAGAATGCACCTCAAGAAAAAAGTGGTGTCTCCCTGTGGATAAAATACAACTTACACATATCCATTCCACCCCTAACAAAGCTGTTCAGTAGAAAATTGGCCAGAAGTGAGAGTGCCAAAGCCTGTCACATGGCCAAAATATTGCTTCTCTACTAGAGGGAAGTAATGAGCAAGATATGAATCTTCAGGGCAGTGACCTTGAGCCCAGGTGAAGGTAAAGTAATGCAAAGGATATTGAAAGAGTTTTGTGATTACTGGAAAGAAGATAGTCAACTACTGTATATAAATTAGCAGGGGCTGATCTACCAGTTCCACTTAATCCTTTTTATGGTAGGGTTATAACACTAATGAAGAAAGGATACCCAGTTGATATTGCCTACTCAGAATTCAGCAAGGCCTTTGACTGTCCCATAAAGGAGTATTATCAGTAAACTGAAGAGGCCAGGGTTGGAGGGAAGCTGGTTAGATTTGTATAAGTATGGCTGATGGAACAATACAGAGTGTGATATTAAAGGGTGCATTACCATATGACAGTGGGATAAGTAGACACAGGAATGCCACAACTGCTGGCCCTGGGGTAATTTAATTTTTTTGTTGAAGACATCACATAAGAAATGGAGAAAAGGAGCAACTTATTTGTGTACAATACAAAAATAGGTACAAAGCTAGGTGATGCATTCCTGGTCTCAGGAGGGGATCAGACAAGCTGTCAGAATGGACAGGCAGCAAGTAGCTGTGGTTCAGTGCAGTGCAGAAAAGTGTCAAGTGCTTCAGCTAAGGTTTAATAATCTTGTAACAGAACATAGGCTGCCAAAACATGATAGAGCAAAAGACTGTCTAGGGGTCAATGTAATTGCAGAGATGAGCCACCAGAAAGACAGTAAAAAACTGAGTTCCTAAATTTAACAGGATATTAAGCTCTATCCTAGGGGAATCACATGCAAACACAGCATTGTGATTATTCCACTCTGTAAATCTCTTTTCAGACCTGAGCTAATGTATTATATGCAGTTCTTCAGGCCATTTAGAAGAAATAAATTGAAATTATGGATAAATGCAGGAGATAGCTGAAAGGATATTAAAGGGAATGGACAGTTAATAATATGAATCGTTTGGAGCAGTTAAAATTCTTCTGCTTAGAAGACAGTAGGGAAAGAGTATAAATGAAATTGGTTAAGAAAATAAGAAAAGTGGAATGTAAGAGCACAGAGTAGGTATTCATAATCAAATATCACACTGCATTATGCAAAATAGTGTGGAGAGCAGTGATGTGTGTATTGCAGGGGGTGATTCAGAGACACACAATGAGATCCTGCTACTGGAGAAATAGTACAGTATGCATTGAATGCAAGTGACAGCATAATAGCATGCAAATGAGACCCAACATGCTAATGATCGACATAGCATATGCAAATGAAATCAAACATGGCACAGCAATTCAGGGAGGTATAAAATGATTGCAAATAACCATGGCAATCATCAGTTCTGAACACTAGGATTTTACGGAGTGCAGGATCTTCAATCATGTTATGATGCTAAGAGTAGCATTAGTATTAGAGCATGTGTTTATGACTGTGGTGTTAAATGGTGTCACCCCTGTGTCATAGATGAGCCTACTAGCAGCTAACATACTATCACCTCCATTCATAGGGCATGTGGTTGGTAAGTGCACACATTGCCACCCTCTTCCCATGAATGTTGCTAGCAGAACACTCATAATCATGTCCTCCATTGTGTGTTGTAGGTGATGCAGGCTCTGCCTTGAAAACATGGCTGATTACCCCATCTGTAGCACTCAAGCCGAAGCAGAGATGATGTTTTACACTTCAGTGCTGCAGATGTGGAACATCTTCAAAGTGTGTTCAGACTTCATAAGGCTGATTTCTGCTGCTTAGATATGTCTGGTACTGCACTACATTATGCACCAGAGACCTGCAGGACAATATGTGTTCTATGTTCCCTGCTACACAATGTGGTGCCATGAAAAGGCATTTGTAGCCTGGGGACATTGTAGACCCAAGGGACAAACCTGTGGCAGTGAATAAGGAAGAATCAAGTGTGGAATTACTGGAGGAACAAGTTGCAATGGTACCCCAATGAGTGGCAAAGGTGGGCACAATACATTGTTTCACTGGCAAAGAGGTGGTGTCAAGTTCATAAGTATGACCTATGACAAAAAAAATGAAAGTAGTGTGTACATTAACACAACCAGGCTATGTATTACAGTGTTTTACTTACCCATGTTATACATCAGGCATTACTACGTGCACACAGACTAGAAAAGCAGGCATAGGACAGTCACCATCATGTGAACAGGAAGGGTAAGCCGGAGTGACAGGGCACAGCTATGTTAACATATGTGGAAGGGTTATGGGAGGTGACTGAGGTTGCCATGCACTTGGGTATAAAGCTGAGAGGAGTCAGGGATCACATCCTCCACTGTCGAGGTGGTGCTCTCATGAGGTGAACATTGGCCAGGTGCACTGTGGGGGCCTGCAATATCAGCACTAAAAGCATTTTGTTTGATGGATGATGCACCATGTTGGGAGCATGTATAAAAACTCTTAATTCCGTCTCTGTCCTTGACTGGATCTTCACATCTGATCCTAATCTCTATCTTGACCCCTGTACTCTACCCAATACCATAAGTAACCATCTGCCCACCCACATCCAAAGACATCTCTACAACTGTATAGGTCTCACTTATACAAAGACTGATGCAAACTTTCCAGTTTTAATTCTGTTACATTTAATAACAGACTCTCATCCATCAGCTGGTCCTGCCTCTGTCACCTTCCCCTCATGATGCAGTACTAAAATTCAACCACATCTTTCTAAACTCCCTAGCACCCCTTAGGAAAATTAGGTTAAAATCAAACTATGCCCCCTGGCTTTCAAAAGACACTCAATCCCTTATGCATAAAAGAGATAGTGCTTGGAAATCCTGGACTAAAAACAAAATCCCCTACACACCTTCAAAACTACAAAGAACTCAGAAACCGTACCAAAAAACAAATTAACAACAACAAGAAAAAATATTACAATAAAGCCCAAATAGACCACTACTCAAATCCCAAAACATTCTGGAGTACCATCAACAAAATTATTCACCCAAGAAGTCCTGTCACCCCAAACCCCCTACCCAAACAACATAGCACACGGAACCGCCACCCTTCTCAACTGCCACTTTATCGATTCTATCTGTAAAGTAACCCACATAGATCCTAACACCTATCCCCCTACCGCTCCCATTCAATATACCAACAAAATACCCTTTTTACCTAAACCAGTCTCCACTACCTACATAAAATCACTCCCACATACACTAAAACCATGTTCTTCCTCTACTGATAATTTACCACCCCTCTTTCTAAAGCTCGCCACAGACTCAATAGCCTATCCAGTTTCTATACTAATAAATAGATCAGTCCAAAAATCCATTGCCCTGACATCTGGAAATCATTCTATACTATTTCTCTACACAAAGGAGGAAACTCCACCGACTCTTTCAATTACAGACCATAGGTATTTTTTCCCCACTTTCAAAAATCCTTGAAAAATGTATACACACTCAGCGTCTCAACTTTCTAATCCAAGAAAGCTTTCTGACAAATACCCAACATGGCTTTCACCAAACCACAGCACTGCTACTGCCCTTATGTCTTTTACTTATACTGTAGCTGAAGCTAGAGACAACAAGTAACTTGTCTCCTATCTGTTCCTTGGCCTCTCTAAAGTGTTCAATATGGTATCAGACTCTAAGCTTCTAACAAAACTATCTGATCTCAGTCTCTCATCTTCCACTCTTGAATGGTTTTCCAGCTACCTTACCAAAAAGCTACAGTCCATCAGATGGCACACCTCCTGCTTCCCCTTTCTACCCATCCAAACAGGAGTCCCCCAGTGCTCTATTCTTTGACCCCTATTACTCAACATTTTTACTAACAACTTACACACATCCTGCAGCCACTCTTCTCTGATTCAACATGCAGATGACTTTACTGTTATCTCCCACTCTGACAATATCTCTCAACTTCACACACTTACCCAAAACTCGTTGCTTTCTGTTGAAAGATGGCTTACAGAAAACCAGCTCATCTTAAATCCAAAAAAAAAAAAAAAACTTCTTCTCTTTCTTCCTCCACCTTTACCATGTCATCACTTAATAACACAATCATTAAAGTAGAATCCCACACAAGGCTCCTTGGTACCATAATTGATGATAAATTAAAATTTGACCTCCATGTTCAACAGTGTATCAAAAAAACTCACCAAAAATTGGGTTTACTTAATAGGAACAAAAAATTACTTACTTTAGACTCTAAACTTTCTCTGTCTCAAGCACTCTTCCTACCCAGCCTACTCTATGCCTCTCCAATTCTAACAAACTTACAATCCACATTAATTGCCAAGCTTGAATAAACATAACAAAACTGCAAGATTTGCCACAAATCACCCATACACCTCTCACCACTGCCTTGCACTAAATAACCTACAGTGGCTAGAATTCCCCTAACTACTACTTCTGCAGCTACACATTACACACTGCATACTCAGCAAATCCACTGCCTGCCCATTCCTCTCTTCTCTAGTGTCCTACTACATCCCAAATTGTCCACACTGAAGCTCTGACCAAAATAGATGTTTGCAAGCCCAATAAAACCCTTTTATTATGGTGAAATTGAATAAAAAATGTTCCTGTAACTCAGAAAAAGTTCTGTATTGTGCTGTTTGTACAACATGTCCCTGTTTTTATATAGGGAAACAGAGAAATTTGAAAAAATTTGATTTATGAACATCTAAGGGACATTAAAAACAGAAAAGAGACTAATGCTTTAGCTAGACACAACATGGAATACTCTGATCGTACATTCAAATTCACCATATTGGAAGTTATTACACCAGATGTAAGGGGTGGTCGATGGACATTTGTTTTAGAAAAGCAAGAAGCCTTATGGCAATTAAAAATGAACGCTCTACAGTGGCCAGGGCTAAATGACTGTTTTTCCCTTGCATGTTTCCTTAAACTGAAAGCTATAGAGAGATGAGTTTAGTAAACCAGTAAGGCAATTTATTCATTATACCTATTTTTTTATATATTTTTCAGGTATATTTTTATGTATTTTTAAACATTCTTATTAATATTTGATTAGGAATGAAGTCTTATGATTGGTAATTACATGGGGGGGGGGGTGTTTTAACATACACTGTGCTATTTAAACCAGAAAGTAGTAGCAATGTTTTATTCTGAAGAAGTCCTTGACTTAACAGGGACGAAAGCTTGTTTCATTTTTTTGTGTGGATTTTATGTGCCTTTTGTGGATTAATAAAATACGTTGTGTAATCATGGCTGTCTGGGCATATTTTGTGGATTCTGCTACTCTGCATGTGCCACTTTTTTCATTTAGTCTTAAATCATGGTAAATATGCTAAGAAGGTGATTTAGTATAGTCATCTCTAAATCACTGCTATAACATTACAGATTATCAGCCACAATGAGCAGTACTATACTGCTCTGAGCCCAGGTCTGTGCTGAAAGGTCACATGCACACTGCACATGTGCATGACCACCATGAGGCTGATATATCCACCTATCTGATGGTGATACTTTGCAGCATGCAGCCATACTGCCCAAAAATACACATCACATGGTGCCCAGTATGTGGGGCAGCATGATCTGGGTTATAATTTTCCTCCTTGTTCTGACATGCAAAGGGGATATAACCTCTTCAAGTACTGGCTTCTGAAGAGCTGCTGTCTGCTGCAGCCATGAAATAAAACTGTTCCTTCACCTACTACACAGAGACTACAGGGAGCACCTGCTGTGACAGTATGATAGTTCTCTAAACAGGTGATGCCTAGCATCAGCCAGTCATGGTGTTGAAAACTGCATAAGAGGTGAGCAGTAACCTGTGGAGGTGCCACCTGGAGCTGCTTCAACAATGGAGCACAGATGTTGGGGAAGGGGACACAGCTTATTTTTTGTGTGTCCTTTCCCTCCTAGGTCCTTCAGCCATTGAGGTCCTCCCATCATTCTTGAGCCTACTAACTCTGTAGATGAGAAAATCTTCTTCTCTCTCAGATCCCTAGTGTGAAAATAATTTGGAGGCACCATCATCTAGGCAACTTTTTGTGAGTTTAATGGTCTTATCAGCATTCTAGCCATGAGTGCATTGTTTTGTATGAATGACCCTAACCCTCACCCTTTGGTGGTGTTGTAGGCATCTATGCCACCACAGGGACTCCTATGCTCCTCCAACAGTTGGATTGTTGCTGTCACATGTGCATCCATCAAATGTTACCATCAGCAGGTCTGCTGACATGCCCACATTTTCCCCTGCAATGACCCCTGCCTCTATGACTCTTTGGCCTTCTCTTCAATGTGGATCATATGTGGGACTGGTGGCTAAGACTGACAGAGACCCTCTTACCTCCCCAGGATGGAGGCTTCTATCTTGCCCTGACATGTTGTCAAACTCCCAAGCTGCTAATCAAAATCGGGGCACCTAAGACCATAGTTGGAGGTTGATCCCTCTATATCACTGGCATGGTAAATGGGGTCCTAAATATTTATTATAAACATTCTGTACTTGGTTTGGCACTGTACATTCTGCCTGCCTTTTGTTGCTTCCATTGCATTTTGTTATTATGGACCTGTAATAGTGATTACTGTCTGTTTTATGTTTTACGATCACAAAGGAGTTCAATCAGCTGACCTATCTAAGGAGGCATGACAGGTTCTCATATTGGTGGAGTATGTATAGTTTATTGCTGTATGCACTATAATATTTTAATACATTGTCATAGTAATCTGTTGTATTTCTTTCTCTTTTTTCTTTTTCTCTAGGGCCAGCTAAGGCACAGGTTGAGGTGAGGTGATGACCACTTAGCTCTGAACCAGTTGCTATTCCTGCCATTGAGTCAGCAGTAGTCCCCAGTCTTACCTCTCTGGAGATGTCACCCTGTGGAGGGTTAGTTGGATGGCTTTTTGGTGGCTTCTGTTGCCTGCTCACAGGACAAGGGCAAAAATGTCCCCACTGTGAGTGGCCCAGTGGCTGGTGAAGATTGAGGTGGATCAGCAACTGGATGCCCACATTGGCACCCTGAAGGATCTTCTGTTGTGGCTGATAGAGTTGCAAGGCTTGTTGGTCCAGTCTATTGGGCCACCAGATGTGGTGTCCACCCATAATGTCAGAATGACAGGCATTGTTTATTTACTTTTATTTTTATTTATTTGTTAATGGGTAAGCTCACTGGTCACAATTGCCCCTTTTCAGGGTTGACTGTCTAGTTAAGTGACTTGCTCAGAGTTAGGCAATAGTCAAATGGAGGTGAAAAGAATTAAACCCTGCACCTTGACTACAGGATGAGCTCCTTAACAACTTACATCCTTAATTCTCTGTGATAACTACCAGAAAACAGGACATCTGCATGTGTTCCCCTGTAGGCTGATCTGGCAGGCCCGCCACATGTGTCACTCCGAATCCGTATCTGTAGCCCAGTTCTCACCATCATCAGCTGTCCCAATTTTGCCAGTCTGCTTCAACAATTGTGAACCCCCTCTTATGCCAATACCTTACGTGTTGATCTCTGTCTGTCTGCCGGGACTCTGCCCCTACTTCTTTTCCTATACCTGCCTTCCTCTCTTTACTTGCTGTTTACATCTTCTAACTCTAAATTTCTTAACAAATGAAAAACGGACACCCCTTTTCTCCCCATTTATATGATGACCTGTCTTGTTACTTTGAATGAACTGCTATTAGTGCCTGTGTTGCAGTTCTGAGGAGCTTTGTTGTATATGTAAATGTGCATCCTGTTGGACATGTCTTCTCCTTGAGGCTTTCCCTTTAGACATGTGATTACTCAGAGGACAGCCAATCCAGCAGCTCAGTTACTGCCAATATTGCAGCTGCAATGCTTTAATATGCAGCCCTGCTCTCATCATTTTGATGCTATGCTGAAACTCATGGATTCAGAATTGTCATTTGTTTATATCATGCTACATTTTCCACACTATTTCATGTAGTGTGGTGGCACTGTAAAACTTTCAAAATACCTGGCATAGAGTCAAAGAAATAACATGCAAGCAACATGAGGGGTACAGATGCAAGCTTAATGGGAATAACTTCAGTGTGCATGTGTTGGCCTGCATATGCTCAGTGCATGCATAGAATATGCTCTGGACTTCCCTTACAAAGGAGAAACTGCAGGAGGACATTGAAGTCCATTACACGTTGACTTCTTCTTTCGGCTTTTCGGTTAAGGGTCACCACAGTGGATCACCTGTCTCTCATGATTGGCAGGGGAGTTTTACAGTGTCGAGTTGCCAGCCCGGCACCCAACCTTCCACAGAAGGCACACATGCACTCACACCTAGGGCCAATTGAGGCGTCCAATCCAACTACTGCATGTCTTTGGGATGTGGGAGGAAACCGGAGCACCCGGAGGAAACCCACGCAACCACAGGGAGGACAAGCAGACTCCACACAGAAGGCACCCAAGCCAAGGATCGAACCGGAGAACCTCTTGCTGTGAGGCAACAATGCTAACCACTGCACCACCGTTTATCTAGAAAAGGTGAGACATTTTTTTCTTAAATAATGCCATTGTACAAAAGCAATACTACACATTTGTCTGTGGGTAATGCAGGATTTACCCATGACTGGCTTTGTTTGATCAGTAAGGCTTTACCCTTGTGATCAAACCACACTAACAGTTGGTAAATCATGCATTTCCCACAGGTGAACAGGAGTTATCACTAAATTAATAAGCAATGTTTTTACATCTGCATTAGTTTGGTAGATGGTTGAAACTTCTGTTTAACTGACTGAAATACAGACTTCATGGATTTTTCAAGTCACTCAGCTTCATGTTCTTCAAATGTTTGCTTCACCTTTAAAGCATTTGTCACCCTGAATGGTTTTATATTATCAGAAGGTTGCCAGAAGTCTGCAACAGATTTCAACTTGTAGATTACTGAAAATGAACTTTAAGAAATGACGTATGTTATGAAACATGACACTTCATGGCAAAGGTATGATAATTAACGTCACAATTTTAGTGATACTTCGAAATAGTGTGATTGAAGTCATAGATAGCTACTGTTTCTGAAAAGGATAATATGAAATAAAACAGTGGCATGGCATAGCCATGCTTGGCAACAAAACTCTTCCCTTTTTTGTAGAAAAAATCAGAAATATTGCATGTACCAGCTATTTTGTCATCCCACAAAGCAAATACATTCAATGATTTTAAGGCTGTATACATTTTTTCTTTTATGTTGCTGGGATAACAGAGATAATGTTTATCACAGAAAGGAGACCAATGATTTCACATGGAACAAATGGATAGAAAGAGCAGCCAGTGATATAAAAGAGACGGTAGTGTTCTTGGCTAAATTGCTCACATCTTAGCAGCAAGAAAGTACAGTTGTGTAAGTAAACTTAACATAACATAGATGTTCTACTAGATCACTGTTGCAGTACCCTAAGCTATTTCAGGGATCCCTATTGAAATGCTGGTGCTCATAATGCCAAGACAGAACGAAAAAAAAAGATGGAAAATCCAGAAGAGCAAATCTTGAGCATCACTCTTCTCCTTTAAACTTCTTTTTTGCAGGGAGGGTAAGCCCCCTGCATCCCTTAATGTGAAGGCAAACCTCCTACATGCCCTGAACTTGTATATACCGACTCTGAGATCCCCATACCTTGGAGAAAAGGGAATATTCTGGGAAATGGTAACCTCAGACTTAGTATATGTAGGTCTGTTTTTTGGTCATTTAGCTTCTGTGTTTGGGGACTTACTCTAGCTGGTCCTGATATTTCAAATGGTCACCACATTGGTACCCTGAATTTGGGTTATATTCCCTCAAGGATATGACCAACTAGCCAGCTTTTCAAAGCTTAAGAGTGTCTTCCACATGCCAGCTTTTCAAAGTTTAAGGGTGCCTTCCATATGCTTTAACTGCCAGGAGCTTCAGCAGAGCTCCGCATTTGAGCATCAAAAGCTTCAGAAGATTCTTGATTCAAGAAAGAAGGCAGTAACCCTGAAAAGAAAATGTGCTAGGAAATGTAAAACAACAGTAACTATATACACACATGGGTATATACAACCACCCCAGGGAATATAAAATAACTACAGAAAGGAGGGACTAGAGAGAGGGAGATTGCTACTGCAGCAGTGATTTATTAGAACATCTTCTATTATGGTTTGTTTACTTAGACAACTGCACTCTGTTAAAAATTAGACCACTGTTGTATTAGACTAAGTTACTTGGGTAGGCAACCATGACTTAGAAACAAAAGGAGAGGAAGAAAAAAATTACAAATCCAAGAGACCCTTGCCTTAGCAAAGACAGTTCTGAACTTGGAAAAAAAATCCAGTCTGTAATGCTTTGCAAAAGTATGTACAGAACACCAAATCACTACCACTAGAATGCTCCTAGACTACATCCCTTTCCAGAAAGCTACTGAAGAAGCCAAAGCCCTAGTGGAATGGAGCTTAACTCTGCCTGGAAGTGGTTTGTTATGTTGAGAATAACAAAAATAAATAGCATGAAAAAAACGTCTGTTTTGACATTAGTTATCCTTATCTTCATAGGAGACAAACAGTTGATCTGCTTAACTGAAGGACTGAGCTTTGTCTAGGTAGTATCTGAGCTGCCTGTGGACATCCAGAGTATGAAAAAAATAGCACTAATATATATATGTGTGTGTATATATACATATATATATACATATATATATATATATATATATATATATATATATATATATATATATATATAAAGACAGAAATATACATTGTCCAGTCTGTCCCCTTCAAACTGAAGGACTGGTCACAGTTTGAAGTACCAGTATGGCATAATATCCAACTTTTAGCTGCTATAAGATCTCAATTTTCAGAACTGCAACCTTTTTGGTAATTACTGAGGTACTGCTTCATATTCCTACTCCCCATTCACACTTTCAGTTCTGCTACTCCAAGGACTTCAATTATGGTTCTCAGAACTTTAGGGCACTGACATAGTACAAAGCACCATGTCAGAAATTATGGCAAACAACTGCCACCATCTTTATCGAAAATGTATAATGACCCAACTAAAAGAATTTTATTACCAGTAGGTTTCTTATTAGTAACCCTTCTATATCATTTATCATTCTGTCTGCATTTGATTCTGGATAGGAGTTATTCATTTAATGTTTGGTTACTTCAATTTTTGATCTTTATTCTTATATTGCATTTTGTATTGTTGCAGTTTTTTTGTTCTTTTTGGAGTTTTAAAAGGTCTTGGCTAGGGTCAGTTAAAAAACAATTATTTTGCGGACAGTGAATGAAATCCAGCTAATTAGTGGTAGGGGCTGAGAAATAGCATTCTTAAGTTAATTGCAAGTATTTAGTGGCATCATTATCTGCAGCCCTGTGTGACTTGCTGTTCTATGCCTAAGTCTTGCTGATCTGTCTGGATTTGAATTTTTCCACCCCCCCCACTATACTCCTGTTGTGATTTTAGACTTGGTGGCTTTAGTTGCCTACTCCTATGATAAATCTGATTTTGGACACTCCTCCCAGTCTTATCTTGTCAGCTCATTCTACTGATCACTGAGAGATCAACTGGGACCCACTCCTTAGTCTCTTAAACTTGAATTATCTTCTGTTTCCTTCCTTCCTACTTAGTACACAAATACACTTCATTTAGCTGCTTTTATTGTATTTGTGCTTATTCCTACTTTATTTAGGCTTTTGCTGCATGTTCTTAAAGTATTCAGTTGTATTTAATCTGATGCATTTATTATTGT
Source organism: Protopterus annectens (assembly GCF_019279795.1). Classification (NCBI taxonomy): domain Eukaryota; kingdom Metazoa; phylum Chordata; order Ceratodontiformes; family Protopteridae; genus Protopterus; species Protopterus annectens. The sequence goes on from NC_056745.1 coordinate 698,553,058, forward strand.
TTGTTAGTAGAGTGACTATATTGTAACTGTTATTCTAACTCTCTTTGCTCTGATATAAGCAATTGGGCTTTAAACTAGTTATCTTATGTTAGGAATGTTTGTGTTCTATGGTGCTTGTGGCAGGAGAAGTAGCTTACACCCTTCTGTGGTAGGAACTGGTGGTTGAAGGCTTAATGTGTCTGTCATTTTAAGTGTCTTTGTTCTGGTTTAAACACTTGGGCTGCAAACCTGCTATTTTACACTAAGAGTGTTTGTGGTCTACTCTTTTGTCAGAAGAGGGGGTAGCCTCCACCCTTCTGAACTGGGAATTACTGGTGAAGGCTTATTGTGCCTGTTATTCTAAGTGTCTTTGTTCTGGTTTGAGTACTTGGGCTCAAAACCAGTTATTTTACATTAGGAAGGTTTGTGGTCTACATTTTTGTGGCAGGAAGAATAGCCTATGCCCTTCTAAGTTGGGAATTACTGGTATAAGTCTTATTGCGCCTTTATTTGATTGGTTAGATAATTAAATAATTTGGAGGCACCATCATCTAAGCAACTTTTTGTGAGTTTAATGGTCTTATCAGCATTCTAGCCATGAGTGCATTGTTTTGTATGAATGACCCTAACCCTCACTCTTTGGTGGTGTTGTAGGCATCTATGCCACCACAGGGACTCCTATGCTCCTCCAACAGTTGGATTGTTGCTGTCACATGTGCATCCATCAAATGTTACCATCAGCAGGTCTGCTGACATGCCCACATTTTCCCCTGCAATGACCCCTGCCTCTATGACTCTTTGGCCTTCTCTTCAATGTGGATCATATGTGGGACTGGTGGCTAAGACTGACAGAGACCCTCTTACCTCCCCAGGATGGAGGCTTCTATCTTGCCCTGACATGTTGTCAAACTCCCAAGCTGCTAATCAAAATCGGGGCACCTAAGACCATAGTTAGAGGTTGATCCCTCTATATCACTGGCATGGTAAACGGGGTCCTAAATATTTATTATAAACATTCTGTACTTGGTTTGGCACTGTACATTCTGCCTGCCTTTTGTTGCTTCCATTGCATTTTGTTATTATGGACCTGTAATAGTGATTACTGTCTGTTTTATGTTTTACGATCACAAAGGAGTTCAATCAGCTGACCTATCTAAGGAGGCATGACAGGTTCTCATATTGGTGGAGTATGTATAGTTTATTGCTGTATGCACTATAATATTTTAATACATTGTCATAGTAATCTGTTGTATTTCTTTCTCTTTTTTCTTTTTCTCTAGGGCCAGCTAAGGCACAGGTTGAGGTGAGGTGATGACCACTTAGCTCTGAACCAGTTGCTATTCCTGCCATTGAGTCAGCAGTAGTCCCCAGTCTTACCTCTCTGGAGATGTCACCCTGTGGAGGGTTAGTTGGATGGCTTTTTGGTGGCTTCTGTTGCCTGCTCACAGGACAAGGGCAAAAATGTCCCCACTGTGAGTGGCCCAGTGGCTGGTGAAGATTGAGGTGGATCAGCAACTGGATGCCCACATTGGCACCCTGAAGGATCTTCTGTTGTGGCTGATAGAGTTGCAAGGCTTGTTGGTCCAGTCTATTGGGCCACCAGATGTGGTGTCCACCCATAATGTCAGAATGACAGGCATTGTTTATTTACTTTTATTTTTATTTATTTGTTAATGGGTAAGCTCACTGGTCACAATTGCCCCTTTTCAGGGTTGACTGTCTAGTTAAGTGACTTGCTCAGAGTTAGGCAATAGTCAAATGGAGGTGGAAAGAATTAAACCCTGCACCTTGACTACAGGATGAGCTCCTTAACAACTTACATCCTTAATTCTCTGTGATAACTACCAGAAAACAGGACATCTGCATGTGTTCCCCTGTAGGCTGATCTGGCAGACCCGCCACATGTGTCACTCCGAATCCGTATCTGTAGCCCAGTTCTCACCATCATCAGCTGTCCCAATTTTGCCAGTCTGCTTCAACAATTGTGAACCCCCTCTTATGCCAATACCTTACGTGTTGATCTCTGTCTGTCTGCCGGGACTCTGCCCCTACTTCTTTTCCTATACCTGCCTTCCTCTCTTTACTTGCTGTTTACATCTTCTAACTCTAAATTTCTTAACAAATGAAAAACGGACACCCCTTTTCTCCCCATTTATATGATGACCTGTCTTGTTACTTTGAATGAACTGCTATTAGTGCCTGTGTTGCAGTTCTGAGGAGCTTTGTTGTATATGTAAATGTGCATCCTGTTGGACATGTCTTCTCCTTGAGGCTTTCCCTTTAGACATGTGATTACTCAGAGGACAGCCAATCCAGCAGCTCAGTTACTGCCAATATTGCAGCTGCAATGCTTTAATATGCAGCCCTGCTCTCATCATTTTGATGCTATGCTGAAACTCATGGATTCAGAATTGTCATTTGTTTATATCATGCTACATTTTCCACACTATTTCATGTAGTGTGGTGGCACTGTAAAACTTTCAAAATACCTGGCATAGAGTCAAAGAAATAACATGCAAGCAACATGAGGGGTACAGATGCAAGCTTAATGGGAATAACTTCAGTGTGCATGTGTTGGCCTGCATATGCTCAGTGCATGCATAGAATATGCTCTGGACTTCCCTTACAAAGGAGAAACTGCAGGAGGACATTGAAGTCCATTACACGTTGACTTCTTCTTTCGGCTTTTCCCGGTTAAGGGTCACCACAGTGGATCACCTGTCTCTCATGATTGGCAGGGGAGTTTTACAGTGTCGAGTTGCCAGCCCGGCACCCAACCTTCCACAGAAGGCACACATGCACTCACACCTAGGGCCAATTGAGAGCGTCCAATCCACCTACTGCATGTCTTTGGGATGTGGGAGGAAACCGGAGCACCCGGAGGAAACCCACGCAACCACAGGGAGGACAAGCAGACTCCACACAGAAGGCACCCAAGCCAAGGATCGAACCGGAGAACCTCTTGCTGTGAGGCAACAATGCTAACCACTGCACCACCGTTTATCTAGAAAAGGTGAGACATTTTTTTCTTAAATAATGCCATTGTACAAAAGCAATACTACACATTTGTCTGTGGGTAATGCAGGATTTACCCATGACTGGCTTTGTTTGATCAGTAAGGCTTTACCCTTGTGATCAAACCACACTAACAGTGGGTAAATCATGCATTTCCCACAGGTGAACAGGAGTTATCACTAAATTAATAAGCAATGTTTTTACATCTGCATTAGTTTGGTAGATGGTTGAAACTTCTGTTTAACTGACTGAAATACAGACTTCATGGATTTTTCAAGTCACTCAGCTTCATGTTCTTCAAATGTTTGCTTCACCTTTAAAGCATTTGTCACCCTGAATGGTTTTATATTATCAGAAGGTTGCCAGAAGTCTGCAACAGATTTCAACTTGTAGATTACTGAAAATGAACTTTAAGAAATGACGTATGTTATGAAACATGACACTTCATGGCAAAGGTATGATAATTAACGTCACAATTTTAGTGATACTTCCGAAATAGTGTGATTGAAGTCATAGATAGCTACTGTTTCTGAAAAGGATAATATGAAATAAAACAGTGGCATGGCATAGCCATGCTTGGCAGCCAAAACTCTTCCCTTTTTTTGTAGAAAAAAATCAGAAATATTGCATGTACCAGCTATTTTGTCATCCCACAAAGCAAATACATTCAATGATTTTAAGGCTGTATACATTTTTTTCTTTTATGTTGCTGGGATAACAGAGATAATGTTTATCACAGAAAGGAGACCAATGATTTCACATGGAACAAATGGATAGAAAGAGCAGCCAGTGATATAAAAGAGACGGTAGTGTTCTTGGCTAAATTGCTCACATCTTAGCAGCAAGAAAGTACAGTTGTGTAAGTAAACTTAACATAACATAGATGTTCTACTAGATCACTGTTGCAGTACCCTAAGCTATTTCAGGGATCCCTATTGAAATGCTGGTGCTCATAATGCCAAGACAGAACGAAAAAAAAAGATGGAAAATCCAGAAGAGCAAATCTTGAGCATCACTCTTCTCCTTTAAACTTCTTTTTTGCAGGGAGGGTAAGCCCCCTGCATCCCTTAATGTGAAGGCAAACCTCCTACATGCCCTGAACTTGTATATACCGACTCTGAGATCCCCATACCTTGGAGAAAAGGGAATATTCTGGGAAATGGTAACCTCAGACTTAGTATATGTAGGTCTGTTTTTTGGTCATTTAGCTTCTGTGTTTGGGGACTTACTCTAGCTGGTCCTGATATTTCAAATGGTCACCACATTGGTACCCTGAATTTGGGTTATATTCCCTCAAGGATATGACCAACTAGCCAGCTTTTCAAAGCTTAAGAGTGTCTTCCACATGCCAGCTTTTCAAAGTTTAAGGGTGCCTTCCATATGCTTTAACTGCCAGGAGCTTCAGCAGAGCTCCGCATTTGAGCATCAAAAGCTTCAGAAGATTCTTGATTCAAGAAAGAAGGCAGTAACCCTGAAAAGAAAATGTGCTAGGAAATGTAAAACAACAGTAACTATATACACACATGGGTATATACAACCACCCCAGGGAATATAAAATAACTACAGAAAGGAGGGACTAGAGAGAGGGAGATTGCTACTGCAGCAGTGATTTATTAGAACATCTTCTATTATGGTTTGTTTACTTAGACAACTGCACTCTGTTCAAAATTAGACCACTGTTGTATTAGACTAAGTTACTTGGGTAGGCAACCATGACTTAGAAACAAAAGGAGAGGAAGAAAAAAATTACAAATCCAAGAGACCCTTGCCTTAGCAAAGACAGTTCTGAACTTGGAAAAAAAATCCAGTCTGTAATGCTTTGCAAAAGTATGTACAGAACACCAAATCACTACCACTAGAATGCTCCTAGACTACATCCCTTTCCAGAAAGCTACTGAAGAAGCCAAAGCCCTAGTGGAATGGAGCTTAACTCTGCCTGGAAGTGGTTTGTTATGTTGAGAATAACAAAAATAAATAGCATGAAAAAACGTCTGTTTTGACATTAGTTATCCTTATCTTCATAGGAGACAAACAGTTGATCTGCTTAACTGAAGGACTGAGCTTTGTCTAGGTAGTATCTGAGCTGCCTGTGGACATCCAGAGTATGAAAAAAATAGCACTAATATATATATGTGTGTGTATATATACATATATATATACATATATATATATATATATATATATATATATATATATATATATATATATATATAAAGACAGAAATATACATTGTCCAGTCTGTCCCCTTCAAACTGAAGGACTGGTCACAGTTTGAAGTACCAGTATGGCATAATATCCAACTTTTAGCTGCTATAAGATCTCAATTTTCAGAACTGCAACCTTTTTGGTAATTACTGAGGTACTGCTTCATATTCCTACTCCCCATTCACACTTTCAGTTCTGCTACTCCAAGGACTTCAATTATGGTTCTCAGAACTTTAGGGCACTGACATAGTACAAAGCACCATGTCAGAAATTATGGCAAACAACTGCCACCATCTTTATCGAAAATGTATAATGACCCAACTAAAAGAATTTTATTACCAGTAGGTTTCTTATTAGTAACCCTTCTATATCATTTATCATTCTGTCTGCATTTGATTCTGGATAGGAGTTATTCATTTAATGTTTGGTTACTTCAATTTTTGATCTTTATTCTTATATTGCATTTTGTATTGTTGCAGTTTTTGTTCTTTTGGAGTTTTAAAAGGTCTTGGCTAGGGTCAGTTAAAAAACAATTATTTTGCGGACAGTGAATGAAATCCAGCTAATTAGTGGTAGGGGCTGAGAAATAGCATTCTTAAGTTAATTGCAAGTATTTAGTGGCATCATTATCTGCAGCCCTGTGTGACTTGCTGTTCTATGCCTAAGTCTTGCTGATCTGTCTGGATTTGAATTTTTCCACCCCCCCCCACTATACTCCTGTTGTGATTTTAAACTTGGTGGCTTTAGTTGCCTACTCCTATGATAAATCTGATTTTGGACACTCCTCCCAGTCTTATCTTGTCAGCTCATTCTACTGATCACTGAGAGATCAACTGGGACCCACTCCTTAGTCTCTTAAACTTGAATTATCTTCTGTTTCCTTCCTTCCTACTTAGTACACAAATACACTTCATTTAGCTGCTTTTATTGTATTTGTGCTTATTCCTACTTTATTTAGGCTTTTGCTGCATGTTCTTAAAGTATTCAGTTGTATTTAATCTGATGCATTTATTATTGTTTGTTAGTAGAGTGACTATATTGTAACTGTTATTCTAACTCTCTTTGCTCTGATATAAGCAATTGGGCTTTAAACTAGTTATCTTATGTTAGGAATGTTTGTGTTCTATGGTGCTTGTGGCAGGAGAAGTAGCTTACACCCTTCTGTGGTAGGAACTGGTGGTTGAAGGCTTAATGTGTCTGTCATTTTAAGTGTCTTTGTTCTGGTTTAAACACTTGGGCTGCAAACCTGCTATTTTACACTAAGAGTGTTTGTGGTCTACTCTTTTGTCAGAAGAGGGGGTAGCCTCCACCCTTCTGAACTGGGAATTACTGGTGAAGGCTTATTGTGCCTGTTATTCTAAGTGTCTTTGTTCTGGTTTGAGTACTTGGGCTCAAAACCAGTTATTTTACATTAGGAAGGTTTGTGGTCTACATTTTGTGGCAGGAAGAATAGCCTATGCCCTTCTAAGTTGGGAATTACTGGTATAAGTCTTATTGCGCCTTTATTTGATTGGTTAGATAATTAAATAATTTGGAGGCACCATCATCTAAGCAACTTTTGTGAGTTTAATGGTCTTATCAGCATTCTAGCCATGAGTGCATTGTTTTGTATGAATGACCCTAACCCTCACTCTTTGGTGGTGTTGTAGGCATCTATGCCACCACAGGGACTCCTATGCTCCTCCAACAGTTGGATTGTTGCTGTCACATGTGCATCCATCAAATGTTACCATCAGCAGGTCTGCTGACATGCCCACATTTTCCCTGCAATGACCCCTGCCTCTATGACTCTTTGGCCTTCTCTTCAATGTGGATCATATGTGGGACTGGTGGCTAAGACTGACAGAGACCCTCTTACCTCCCCAGGATGGAGGCTTCTATCTTGCCCTGACATGTTGTCAAACTCCCAAGCTGCTAATCAAAATCGGGGCACCTAAGACCATAGTTAGAGGTTGATCCCTCTATATCACTGGCATGGTAAACGGGGTCCTAAATATTTATTATAAACATTCTGTACTTGGTTTGGCACTGTACATTCTGCCTGCCTTTTGTTGCTTCCATTGCATTTTGTTATTATGGACCTGTAATAGTGATTACTGTCTGTTTTATGTTTTACGATCACAAAGGAGTTCAATCAGCTGACCTATCTAAGGAGGCATGACAGGTTCTCATATTGGTGGAGTATGTATAGTTTATTGCTGTATGCACTATAATATTTTAATACATTGTCATAGTAATCTGTTGTATTTCTTTCTCTTTTTCTTTTTCTCTAGGGCCAGCTAAGGCACAGGTTGAGGTGAGGTGATGACCACTTAGCTCTGAACCAGTTGCTATTCCTGCCATTGAGTCAGCAGTAGTCCCCAGTCTTACCTCTCTGGAGATGTCACCCTGTGGAGGGTTAGTTGGATGGCTTTTGGTGGCTTCTGTTGCCTGCTCACAGGACAAGGGCAAAAATGTCCCCACTGTGAGTGGCCCAGTGGCTGGTGAAGATTGAGGTGGATCAGCAACTGGATGCCCACATTGGCACCCTGAAGGATCTTCTGTTGTGGCTGATAGAGTTGCAAGGCTTGTTGGTCCAGTCTATTGGGCCACCAGATGTGGTGTCCACCCATAATGTCAGAATGACAGGCATTGTTTATTTACTTTTATTTTTATTTATTTGTTAATGGGTAAGCTCACTGGTCACAATTGCCCCTTTTCAGGGTTGACTGTCTAGTTAAGTGACTTGCTCAGAGTTAGGCAATAGTCAAATGGAGGTGGAAAGAATTAAACCCTGCACCTTGACTACAGGATGAGCTCCTTAACAACTTACATCCTTAATTCTCTGTGATAACTACCATAAAACAGGACATCTGCATGTGTTCCCCTGTAGGCTGATCTGGCAGACCCGCCACATGTGTCACTCCGAATCCGTATCTGTAGCCCAGTTCTCACCATCATCAGCTGTCCCAATTTTGCCAGTCTGCTTCAACAATTGTGAACCCCCTCTTATGCCAATACCTTACGTGTTGATCTCTGTCTGTCTGCCGGGACTCTGCCCCTACTTCTTTTCCTATACCTGCCTTCCTCTCTTTACTTGCTGTTTACATCTTCTAACTCTAAATTTCTTAACAAATGAAAAACGGACACCCCTTTTCTCCCCATTTATATGATGACCTGTCTTGTTACTTTGAATGAACTGCTATTAGTGCCTGTGTTGCAGTTCTGAGGAGCTTTGTTGTATATGTAAATGTGCATCCTGTTGGACATGTCTTCTCCTTGAGGCTTTCCCTTTAGACATGTGATTACTCAGAGGACAGCCAATCCAGCAGCTCAGTTACTGCCAATATTGCAGCTGCAATGCTTTAATATGCAGCCCTGCTCTCATCATTTTGATGCTATGCTGAAACTCATGGATTCAGAATTGTCATTTGTTTATATCATGCTACATTTTCCACACTATTTCATGTAGTGTGGTGGCACTGTAAAACTTTCAAAATACCTGGCATAGAGTCAAAGAAATAACATGCAAGCAACATGAGGGGTACAGATGCAAGCTTAATGGGAATAACTTCAGTGTGCATGTGTTGGCCTGCATATGCTCAGTGCATGCATAGAATATGCTCTGGACTTCCCTTACAAAGGAGAAACTGCAGGAGGACATTGAAGTCCATTTACACGTTGACTTCTTCTTTCGGCTTTTCCCGGTTAAGGGTCACCACAGTGGATCACCTGTCTCTCATGATTGGCAGGGGAGTTTTACAGTGTCGAGTTGCCAGCCCGGCACCCAACCTTCCGCAGAAGGCACACATGCACTCACACCTAGGGCCAATTGAGAGCGTCCAATCCACCTACTGCATGTCTTTGGGATGTGGGAGGAAACCGGAGCACCCGGAGGAAACCCACGCAACCACAGGGAGGACAAGCAGACTCCACACAGAAGGCACCCAAGCCAAGGATCGAACCGGAGAACCTCTTGCTGTGAGGCAACAATGCTAACCACTGCACCACCGTTTATCTAGAAAAGGTGAGACATATGTTTTTCTTAAATAATGCCATTGTACAAAAGCAATACTACACATTTGTCTGTGGGTAATGCAGGATTTACCCATGACTGGCTTTGTTTGATCAGTAAGGCTTTACCCTTGTGATCAAACCACACTAACAGTGGGTAAATCATGCATTTCCCACAGGTGAACAGGAGTTATCACTAAATTAATAAGCAATGTTTTTACATCTGCATTAGTTTGGTAGATGGTTGAAACTTCTGTTTAACTGACTGAAATACAGACTTCATGGATTTTTCAAGTCACTCAGCTTCATGTTCTTCAAATGTTTGCCTCACCTTTAAAGCATTTGTCACCCTGAATGGTTTTATATTATCAGAAGGTTGCCAGAAGTCTGCTACAGATTTCAACTTGTAGATTACTGAAAATGAACTTTAAGAAATGACGTATGTTATGAAACATGACACTTCATGGCAAAGGTATGATAATTAACGTCACAATTTTAGTGATACTTCCGAAATAGTGTGATTGAAGTCATAGATAGCTACTGTTTCTGAAAAGGATAATATGAAATAAAACAGTGGCATGGCATAGCCATGCTTGGCAGCCAAAACTCTTCCCTTTCTTTGTAGAAAAAAATCAGAAATATTGCATGTACCAGCTATTTTGTCATCCCACAAAGCAAATACATTCAATGATTTTAAGGCTGTATACATTTTTTTCTTTTATGTTGCTGGGATAACAGAGATAATGTTTATCACAGAAAGGAGACCAATGATTTCACATGGAACAAATGGATAGAAAGAGCAGCCAGTGATATAAAAGAGACGGTAGTGTTCTTGGCTAAATTGCTCACATCTTAGCAGCAAGAAAGTACAGTTGTGTAAGTAAACTTAACATAACATAGATGTTCTACTAGATCACTGTTGCAGTACCCTAAGCTATTTCAGGGATCCCTATTGAAATGCTGGTGCTCATAATGCCAAGACAGAACGAAAAAAAAAGATGGAAAATCCAGAAGAGCAAATCTTGAACATCACTCTTCTCCTTTAAACTTTTTTTTTGCAGGGAGGGTAAGCCCCCTGCATCCCTTAATGTGAAGGCAAACCTCCTACATGCCCTGAACTTGTATATACCGACTCTGAGATCCCCATACCTTGGAGAAAAGGGAATATTCTGGGAAATGGTAACCTCAGACTTAGTATATGTAGGTCTGTTTTTTGGTCATTTAGCTTCTGTGTTTGGGGACTTACTCTAGCTGGTCCTGACATTTCAAATGGTCACCACATTGGTACCCTGAATTTGGGTTATATTCCCTCAAGGATATGACCAGCTAGCCAGCTTTTCAAAGCTTAAGAGTGTCTTCCACATGCCAGCTTTTCAAAGTTTAAGGGTGCCTTCCATATGCTTTAACTGCCAGGAGCTTCAGCAGAGCTCCGCATTTGAGCATCAAAAGCTTCAGAAGATTCTTGATTCAAGAAAGAAGGCAGTAACCCTGAAAAGAAAATGTGCTAGGAAATGTAAAACAACAGTAACTATATACACACATGGGTATATACAACCACCCCAGGGAATATAAAATAACTACAGAAAGGAGGGACTAGAGAGAGGGGGATTGCTACTGCAGCAGTGATTTATTAGAACATCTTCTATTATGGTTTGTTTACTTAGACAACTGCACTCTGTTCAAAATTAGACCACTGTTGTATTAGACTAAGTTACTTGGGTAGGCAACCATGACTTAGAAACAAAAGGAGAGGAAGAAAAAAATTACAAATCCAAGAGACCCTTGCCTTAGCAAAGACAGTTCTGAACTTGGAAAAAAAATCCAGTCTGTAATGCTTTGCAAAAGTATGTACAGAACACCAAATCACTACCACTAGAATGCTCCTAGACTACATCCCTTTCCAGAAAGCCACTGAAGAAGCCAAAGCCCTAGTGGAATGGAGCTTAACTCTGCCTGGAAGTGGTTTGTTATGTTGAGAATAACAAAAATAAATAGCATGAAAAAAACGTCTGTTTTGACATTAGTTATCCTTATCTTCATAGGAGACAAACAGTTGATCTGCTTAACTGAAGGACTGAGCTTTGTCTAGGTAGTATCTGAGCTGCCTGTGGACATCCAGAGTATGAAAAAAAAAAAAAAAAAAAAAAAAAAAATATATATATATATATATATATATATATATATAAAGACAGAAATATACATTCTCCAGTCTGTCCCCTTCAAACTGAAGGACTGGTCACAGTTTGAAGTACCAGTATGGCATAATATCCAACTTTTAGCTGCTATAAGATCTCAATTTTCAGAACTGCAACCTTTTTGGTAATTACTGAGGTACTGCTTCATATTCCTACTGCCCATTCACACTTTCAGTTCTGCTACTCCAAGGACTTCAATTATGGTTCTCAGAACTTTAGGGCACTGACATAGTACAAAGCACCATGTCAGAAATTATGGCAAACAACTGCCACCATCTTTATCGAAAATGTATAATGACCCAACTAAAAGAATTTTATTACCAGTAGGTTTCTTATTAGTAAGCCTTCTATATCATTTATCATTCTGTCTGCATTTGATTCTGGATAGGAGTTATTTATTTAATGTTTGGTTACTTCAATTTTTGATCTTTATTCTTATATTGCATTTTGTATTGTTGCAGTTTTTTTGTTCTTTTTGGAGTTTTAAAAGGTCTTGGCTAGGGTCAGTTAAAAAACAATTATTTTGCGGACAGTGAATGAAATCCAGCTAATTAGTGGTAGGGGCTGAGAAATAGCATTCTTCAGTTAATTGCAAGTATTTAGTGGCATCATTATCTGCAGCCCTGTGTGACTTGCTGTTCTATGCCTAAGTCTTGCTGATCTGTCTGGATTTGAATTTTTCCACCCCCCCCCCACTATACTCCTGTTGTGATTTTAAACTTGGTGGCTTTAGTTGCCTACTCCTATGATAAATCTGATTTTGGACACTCCTCCCAGTCTTATCTTGTCAGCTCATTCTACTGATCACTGAGAGATCAACTGGGACCCACTCCTTAGTCTCTTAAACTTGAATTATCTTCTGTTTCCTTCCTTCCTACTTAGTACACAAATACACTTCATTTAGCTGCTTTTATTGTATTTGTGCTTATTCCTACTTTATTTAGGCTTTTGCTGCATGTTCTTAAAGTATTCAGTTGTATTTAATCTGATGCATTTATTATTGTTTGTTAGTAGAGTGACTATATTGTAACTGTTATTCTAACTCTCTTTGCTCTGATATAAGCAGTTGGGCTTTAAACTAGTTATCTTATGTTAGGAATGTTTGTGTTCTATGGTGCTTGTGGCAGGAGAAGTAGCTTACACCCTTCTGTGGTAGGAACTGGTGGTTGAAGGCTTAATGTGTCTGTCATTTTAAGTGTCTTTGTTCTGGTTTAAACACTTGGGCTGCAAACCCGCTATTTTACACTAAGAGTGTTTGTGGTCTACTCTTTTGTCAGAAGAGGGGGTAGCCTCCACCCTTCTGAACTGGGAATTACTGGTGAAGGCTTATTGTGCCTGTTATTCTAAGTGTCTTTGTTCTGGTTTGAGTACTTGGGCTCAAAACCAGTTATTTTACATTAGGAAGGTTTGTGGTCTACATTTTTGTGGCAGGAAGAATAGCCTATGCCCTTCTAAGTTGGGAATTACTGGTATAAGTCTTATTGCGCCTTTATTTGATTGGTTAGAGGGTTAGCTTGTTTAAAATTAGAATATCTGTGCAATTTTTGGTGACCATGCTACTTGAGAAGAAGAGTATTAGGGTTTTCACTAAACTCTACAAAAGCTAAAACTTACATTACCATATCCACTGTTTTGACACTTTGTTTTTTTGTTGCATTAATTGAATTTGTCTGTGTTGAATATCTGCAGTTTTTTACCTTTTTTAAAGTCCTTAGTTAGAACTGCCTTTGTTCCACTTTAGTGAGAGTAGTCATTTTCTGGCCCAGGATTGTGCAAAGGAAAGAAGAGTGTGCTGTTTTTGATTGGCCACAGGGTGTTGGTTGCGTTTTTTTTAATCAAATGTCCTCTGCTATATAAGTGGCACAGTAGCACAACACTTGGCTCATGACCTACGAGCAAGCTAAGTCTTACATTACTACAGCCACTGTTTTGACACTTGTTTTTCTCATTGTTTTGTCACAGCTGCCTTAACTGAGTGATTCTGTGTTGAATATTTGAACTTTTTGACCTATTTTGCAGTCTTTAGTTAGAACTGCTGCTTTCTGTGCCACTCCTAGCAGTGATCTGTATAGATGCCTAGGTCTCACAGTGTAATCTGTCTATATGCTGATCTCTCACAGTGTAAGTTTCTGTTAAAATACCTTTACTGTATAGACAGATTTTTTTATCTACTAAGGCATCTAGTTTGTGCACAGCTGGGTGTTGCAAATCAAGTTTCTTGTTTTTATTGACCTACTCAATATTTAAACTTTCCTCACTCCTTCCTAGTTGATCAACATCCATGGATACGCACTCTCTCTCTGGCCATTCTGGTTAATATGAGTATTCTGAGGCATTGTAGCAACTGCTTCATGTACACTAACAACCCACTTATTCTTAATTAGACAGATAGGGTATGTGAGAGGTTTAAATACACTTTAATGATGGAGGCAAAACTCTCTCATACTACCAAAACTAATTCTATAGCGGTTGTCAGTGACACTTGCACCACACCAGACACTACACATAAAACTACTTATGCTAAGGCACTTACGGATAACTTCCTAAAACTCTAAGACCTCCTGACAGCACAATCAAAAAAAAGGGTCCTCAGCCATCATATAAACAGTCTGTTAAAACACCACCCATAGCTGTACATAGTAACACTTTGTCCAGTGCCTCTACTGCTAAGCCCTTAAGGCAAACCAGTGCACAACCAAATTTCTACTGATGATTTTACACTGAAGCACACTGATATCCCCCTCACCAGAGTGAGTCAGGAGAGAGTCACAGTTAGCTGCCTTTCTGGGACTAGGATCTGTCAAGTCACACAGGCATTCAGTTTCCACATTCAGGTTCCACGGGTACCAGTATGACTCTGTCATAGTCCATGTGGGTGTTAATGACCTGAGGTGTACCTCCCTTGACTATATGCAGCAAGACATGATGGAGCCTGCTGTTTATGTGTCTCAAGCAGGTATAAACCTAGCACTGAGCAGCATACTACCTTCTCCAACGATGATGTCACATCACCAACAGAAAATGATGGAATATAACAATTGGCTTATGTTCTGGTGTCAGTCCAGGGGGGTATACAATATTTGGCTGCCTGGGAGGACATGGTTGACAGACCATACTGTTTTGCCAGGAATGGTCTGCAGTTATTCCTTCTAGGCTATTGAATATTGGCAAAGACCTTTTCCACTCCCATAGTGCCTTTTTTAGGCAATGCCTAACTGATAAACCTCCCAACTTAAATCAACCTATGAAGGAATATCTGAAGGTGGTACTACTTAATGCTAGAAGTCTTAACAAGAAACTCCACTCCCTGCAAGCCTTCCCCTCCCTGGAGAGTGTAGGTATCTGTGTAGTAACACAGACAATGATTTAAAGTCAGTGCAAGATTATAATGCCTTTTACATCTTTAGACCAGCTACTGCACAGGAGGGAACTAAAGGTGGAGGAGCCTCAGTCTATGTTAAAAACAACCTAACATCCAGACTAGTTAAAGTGTATGACCCACTGGAACTCATATGTGCAACTCACCATAAAGATGGTCTCTTGCCATATCCCTGCATCCTGGTCTACATCAGTTTGTCAAATGCTCAATCAAGCAACTCACTAATCATTGAATCCTATTTAGCGAAAGCTCAATTAAGCGAATGATTATTTCAGCGAAACATTTCCTAGGGAAAGGACATAATTGGCCGTTATCGGGGATTTGCCCTTTTCTTCACTGTAGTGTGATCTCAGAGTTGGTATTACAGGGTTTTAAATGTTGCTGTATTTGTTCTGGTCGGTAGCTGGCCTACTAGTTTTTTTTCCCTAGAAAATGTTTGGCTGGAATGGTCATTCGCTTAATTGAGCTTTCACTGATTTAGGTTCGATGATTAGCGATTTGCACAATTAAGCTTTCAATGAAGTAATATAGACCTTTTGCAACCTATAGGTCCTCCCATGTCCAAGGAAATCCATACTACCTATCTCAATATACTAAAGTCCCTCACTGTTCAACCCAATGCAATATTCATGGGGGATCTCAACTACCCCTCTATAGATTGGGACTCCTACACCACTTCAAATGCACAAGCCCAGTGATTCCTAAATATTGTTAATACTAACACCCTGGAACAGCTGGTCCATTCTCCTACCAGAGGTGTAAACATCCTTGACTTTGTACTCACAAACATGGGCAAGCAATGTTTGTCACCCAAAGTAATGTCCTTACTTGCCATATCTGACCATAAGGCAGTATTGCTGAAAATAACATTTAAATCTGGAGACTCAGTAAAACCAAAAACGTTTAGATTGCTGAACTATTTACAAAATCAGTCTGCAGCCATATTGGTATGTGTATAGAGTGAACTGTGCCCATTCATATTAAGAATAAGACAAACTCAGAAGAAAAGCTACCATGTTGGAATCATAATATCAATCGGTTATAAAACAAATGAAAAAAATCTTGGCCAAGCGATGGAAGAACAAAGCCCAATATACAAACCCCGCCCAATCTAAACAGGCAGCTAAAAGGGTTAATTAATACTTCAAAGCCTAAATTTGAAGAAAAAAATAGCGTCTCAGACAAAGGACAACCACAAAGCTTTCCACAGCTATTTCCACAACCTCAAGGAAAATACACAATAATGCTCAAAACTTATTGTAAATGGCATCACCCACACTGATTCAGATACCGAGTGGAGAGATGATAATTCAACAAGCAAAGGAGAATAGTAGTGCTGAAATTGAATTTATCCTCAAGTCTTGGTGAGTACCTTCATGAGGTGGACCCTATTTTTCACAAAATCTCACCAAGATGACACTGATATATATATTGTATTTTATATAGCATATATTATGGACAGAAGTAGGTCAAAAATTAAAAAAGATAGCTGGGTTCACAAGGCCCAGGATAAAAAAGTGCCCAATCCTGGTAGACGAACTAGTGCCAGGACTGGGAAAAATAACAGTGTAGAATCCTCAAAATACAGAAACATTCCTACAATGGGGCCAGGCCAGGCCCAGGGGGAGGATGCCCCCCCCCCCCCGTTGTAGAAGGAAGTAGCAATCCACAAAAATCACAAAAACTGATAGGACAAAGAAGAGCCATAAAGATAACAGAGTGGACTATTGAAGATAAGAAAGAAATTATGGATGGTTACTATTATGAAAAAAGCCTAGAACTTCAAGACACAAGATAAAAAAAGATTACGAGAGAAATTAGAGGAAAGAAAAATACTTCCGCAAGAAAAACTGTCAGAAGCTTCAAATAAAAAGTTGTGTTCATTAATAAAGCATATTTGTGAAAAACATTATATAGACCAATAAACATTGATCTGTTTGGAAAAAGAACCATCTCAGGAAGTGCAAAAATATAAACAACAAATCCTGGAGATTTTTGAAAAGTATAAAAAAAGAAATATGGACATGGGAAAGAGAGATCTGATATGGTGCAATATTTATGCAAAGTTGAAAGCCAAATTAATCAATACAAAAAAGGCAGGCCCAAAGATATTTGAAGAGAAATACAGGCAAATGTATCCAGATATGGAAAATTTCACAATAAAAAAATAAAATCACAAAGAGGGAATGTAGAAAAGAAGATTAGTAAAGTAGAAGTAAGAATAATAGAAATTGAAGTTATGCAATGCGTGCATAGTGAAGGATTTGATGCAGAAGGCCTAACACAGGTTACATCACAGCATGATGGAGTGAGTCCCCAAAGTTAGGAGAAACAGGACGACAGGAGACATCTGAAGAAGAAATATGGACATGGGAAAGAAAAGGAGATTTAATATGGTGTAATATTTATACAAAGGAGAAAGCAAAGCTAATCAATGCAAAAAGATCAGCACCAAAGATATTTGAAGAGAAATACAGACAAAGGAATCCAGACATGGAAAACTTTGCAATGTAAAAAATAAGAAGACAAAGAGGAAAAGTAGAAAAGATTAGTAATGGGGAAGTTAAAGAAATAGAAACTGAGGTTATGGAGTACCTGTGAAGTGAAGGATTTAGTGTAGAAAATCTAACTCAGAAAGCACCACAGTATGAGAGAGCAATGGGCATCCAAATTAAGAAGAAACCAGTGGAACAGGAAGCAAATGGTCAGTTGCCATATGAAGATATTTTGGAGCCTTCCACAAGAAACCAGTATAAACATTCACTTGAAGCTGGACAGCAAGGGAAGAAACAGGAAACTGGTAACTGACGCAGTCAGTGTTGAGTGATAGGCCAATGAGTTCCAATATGACAGAGCAACAGATGACACAGGATGAAACTGAAGAGAATGTGCCGTAGGAAGATGCTATAGAACTTTCTACAGAATGGCCGCAGAAAATGGGGAACAAAAAATGTGCCCTCAGTTTAAAAGAAATGAGCTAAGAGAAGAGTTGCATGATTTAATAGAGATAGATATATTAAGATTAATGAAAGAAATAGACTGCAGAAGGTCAATAAAACCCCAAAAGTCAGAAGTTTGATAAAACAAATGAACATAGTAATTAGGACTGTCCATAGAGATCCATGCGATATAACAGAAGTAAACAGGATATATTACTGTGCAGCTAAATTAATAACAGATAAGATTCTACCACAAGAACACAGGCTAGTAAGGGAAAGGAAGGGGAGAAATCAAATACCATCATGGAAGTATCGAATAGAGAAAACTATAAAGCAATTAAGACAAGAAGTGTCACTGTTATAAGAGTATAGAAGAGGATCAACAAAGATACTCAGAACGATAGATGTGATAAAAACAATATGCAGTATTATAATGGATCAGGATCTATCTTGCACTATTACAAATAAACTAAAAACCTTGGCAAAGCAGAAAAACTTAGAAGATACACAGATAAATATAAAGGAAAAGTACAAAATAAGCAATTTATTGATGACCCCAAAAAGTTCTGTAGAGAATTGAGAAACAATAAAAAAGGAATTGAATGACTACCAAAAACGAAGAAACAGATACATTTTGGAGAAATATCTATGAAGATCTTGTGGAACATAACAAAGATGCTAAATTGATTGAAGAAGTAAAAGACAGAAAAAGAAATTGAAAGGTACAGGATATGAGATAGGATGAAGTAACGGACAGACAGATTGAAATAAAGTTAAGAAAAGCCTCAAACTGGAAAATCCCAGGCCCAGATGCAGTACCAAACTTCTGACTAAAAGTATTAACATCTTTGCAGAAAGATTTAGCCCTGAATAAGAACTATTTATATGTGCACCCCGAACAGACATCAACCTGTTTAACAACAGGCAAGACAATGCTCCTACTTATGAGTAAACCTGCTAGTTATCCTAAAAATTATACACCAATAACTTGCCTTCCGACGACATATAAACTATACATAGAAATTGATGCCGACAGAATTTATAGTCATTCAGAAGAAAATTCAATCATGGCAATGGAACAAAAGGGTAATAAAAGAAAGTCATATGGAACAAAGGATCATTTGTTGTTAAATAAAGTCATAATGGGGAACTGTAAAAAGGGGAAAAATCTAAGTATGGCATGGCTAGACTATAAAAAAAGCATTTGACAGTATTCCACATTCACGGATAAAAGAGTGCTTAAAAATGTATAAGATACACCCTACACTGATCAATTATATTACAATGACCATGAAACAATGGCAGACCACTTTGCAATTAAGCCATGATAAAGGACAAATTATTATTCCAGGGATAAAAATTCAAAGGGAGATATTTCAGAGTGACTCCCTGTCACCACTGTTTTCCTGTCTTGCCCTTAAACCATTAAGCTGTCTACTTAACAGATTAGGCCATGGCTATACTTTGGCTCCTAGAAAACAACAAAGTGTAAAGACTTCTTATCTTCTCTTTGTCGATGATTTAAAACTCTATAGCTCATCAGATGAGGAACTGAAAGCACAATTGCAAGTAGTCAAAACTTATGATATAAGAATGTCATCTGGTCTTGATAAATGTGCAAAAGCGACCTTTAAAGCAGAAAAGCTGCAGCTCCAAGAAAACGTTAGTTTGGGACACGAATATGATATAAAAGGACTTGAGTAAGAGGCAGTGTATAAATATTTGAGAACTGATGAAGGATCAACAATAAAACATGAACAAATGTGAATAAAAGCTAGTAAGGAATATTTTAGAAGACTTAAATTAATTCTGAAAACAGCATTGACATCTAGGAACAAAATTCAACCTATAAACCAATTTGCTCTTCCTGTCCTAACTTACAGTTTTGGAGTGACTGACTGGTCCCAAAAGGTATTGGATAGATTGGATAGGGAAACAAGAAGAATGCTTCATGCTCATCAAATGATTTATAAAATCAGTGCATACCAAGATTATATTTTTCCCATTCTGAAAAAGGTATGGGCCTCCTTGAAATTGATTACATGTATAGATCTGCATACACAGGACTGCACATATATTTGCTGACTTCACAAGACCCAAACATAGTGAAAGTTTTGAAACATGAGGAAAATAAATCTAAGATGACTTTCCTGCTTAGTGTAGCAGAAACATATTGGTGTCAATCAAACCAGAAGTAGATAAAAATCAGGAAGCAAACACTGGACCCCATGCAGTTTGGGTTCATGAAAGGCCGATCTTGTCTCCTGAACCTGATTGACTTCTTTGAATCAGTCTCCAGAGCTGTGGACAAGGGTAAGGTGGTCCACACAGCCTATCTGGACCTCACCAAGGACTTTGACACCATCCCCCACTCTGGAATCATAGATAAATTTACTAAGCTGGGCATTAAATCCTACATCACTCGATGGGTTGCCAACTGGCTTACTGACAGAACCCACAGTGTAAAAGTAGCCGACTCCAAATCCAGCTCCAGACAAGTGACAAGTGGAGTACCTCAGGGTTCAGTCCTGGGACCGCTCTTGTTTGGCATCTACTTCTCTGAATTACAGGCCAACACTAAGGGACTCTGGCAAACAAAGTTCGCCGATGATTGCAAACTGGGAGCCATTATCGAATCCCCAAATGATGTTGATAATCTACAAAAGGGCCTTACAGAAACAGATGCTTGGTGCCAGAGCCATGGGCTCAAGCTCAATGCCAAGAAATGTATAGTTATCCCCTTTGGGAAAAAAACATGTACCCATGAATTACCACATAGGTGGCAGTACACTAAACACCGAAAGTGTGATAAGAGACTTAGGGACACAGGTGGACAGTGGTCTCACCTTCAATAACCACATCACCACAACAGTCATGAAATCCTTCTATGTGGCACACCTCATCACTAAGGGCTTTTAATCCAGAAAAAAGGAGGTCATTGCCTCACTGTACTCATCCCTCATTAGAGCCATTATAGAATACAACGCCCCATTTGGTATGTACCTCTCAACACATCTGCAACAACTGAAAAGGCCACAGAAATACCTCACTAAAAGAATCACAGGCCTAAAGCAGATGCCCTATGTTGACCATCTAAATAAACTCCACCTATACTCTGTCGCATATCATCTACTCAGCGGCGATCTCTGCTTAACATACAAGGCCATGTCAAACCCAGAGCTGTTGGACATGCTACACTTAAAGAAATCCCAATCCCTCAGAGACACACGCTCCAGGGATCTAAACTTTGTCATCGCAATGAACAAAACATGCTGGAGGGATAGGTTCCTGAACCAGAGACTCCCCAGACTCTGGAATAGACTGCCCATACATGTCAAGCAGAGCACCTCTTTGGTCTTCTTCAAAAGGAACCTTGATGATTGGATGGGAGATAGGAAATTCACCCTGGGGATCATGTCAGTTGCCCTGTTAGACAGAGGTCCAGGGAAGTAAATACTGTGGGAAGAAATAGCCAGGGAATTGTTATGGCTAGGCTTGTATAGGCCCTAGGGCTTATAGCCTAGTACCAACCTATGAACCTATGAACTCAATGTGCCAAAAAACAAAAGAAAGAATATAAGGTGAAGGATCAGATGAGAAGGCAAGAAATGTGGAAAATGCATAAATATAGTTGCAAGTATTAGAAAACTTCTGGAAGACCCTCATGTTGATCAGGACTGAATGCAGGAATGGTTAAGGAGAGGCGAATTCAAACCAAAAGATGAAAAGTTAATATTAGCAGCCCAGTATAGTGGGCTACATACACATTGTTTTACAAAGTCCATTGAACATGTAGGAGAAACAGACAAATGTAGGTTTTGTAAAGCAGAATTGGAAACAGTCGCCACCTTGCTGCTGGCAGGAAGATTGTATTCTGAAAACCATAATAATGTGGCAAGACTGTTGCACTGGGGATTGTGCAAACATTATGGTACTGAAGTGGCTGAAAAACACTGGAAACATGAGCCACAAAGCATCATAGAAAATGATGAAGTCTACATCACATGGGATCACCAGTTATCAACAGTTCAAAAGATAGATTGGAGAAAACCAGATATAGTGGTCCATAAAAAGAAGACAAAACTAGCAGGCCCATAAGTCTGGCCAGCCACTTATGTAAGGTCATGGAAAGAATCATCGTAGACCTGATAAATAAGGACTCATCACAGTTTGGCTTTGTTAAAGGAAGGTCATGCCTATTAAATCTGATGGACTTCTTAAGGAGGGTCATCAAGGCAATGGATGAGGTCAAGACTGTGCACACAGCTTACCTCAACCTGGTCAAGACTTTTGATACAATACTCCAGTCAAACATTATAGACAAGCTCACCAAATTAAGTATAAACCTGTTTATCACCCACTGGCTAGCCAACTGGCTCACTGATAGGACCCAGGAAGTCAAAATAGGTGAGGCCACCTCCACCAAGAGGCCAATCACTTGTGAAGTCCCTCAGGGCTTGGTACTTGCCCTGGTCCTTTTTGGTGTTTATTTCTTTAAAGTGATAGCAAATGCTGAAGGTTTATGGCTAAGTTTGCAGATGATTGCAAGTTGGGGGTTATCATCAACTCCCCTGCAGACACTAGCATTCTTCAAGAAGACCTATCTCTGACTAACAAATGATGCCAAAGCCATGGTCTTAAACTCAGTGCTAAGAAATGCATAATTGTACCCTTTGGAAATCAACCATCCTGGCTAATCACCACAGTGATAATATAACCCTAAGAGTCGACCTAGTGGTCAGTGACCTGGGTATACACATCGACAGTAGCCTTACCCTCGAATACCATGTGGCCACAGTGGTGAGCAAATCCTTTTATCTTGCACTACTTATAAGTAAAGGCATGGTATCTAGATCCAAAAAGGTCATTATCCGACTGCACTCTGCCCTTATCAGACCAGTCATAGAGTACAATGCTCCCTCCAGTATGTACTTGACTAGGCATATGCAGCAACTAGAGTGACCTCAGAAGTTCCTTACAAAAAGAATACAAGACATAACAAACCTACCTTACACAGAGCAACTTAAAGCCCTTTTCCTCTACTCAGTTTCCTGTAGATTGCTTAGGGGTGATCTATGTCTGGCTTACAAGGTATCTGCAAACTCCACACTTTTGAATTTCCTGCATATTTGTAAGTCAAACAGTAGCAGAAATACAAGGACTAAGGACTTGAATTTTATCTGTGACTTAAACAGTACATGCTGGAGAGACAGATACACATGTGTCCCAGTGACTGCCCTTCCTATGGAACAGGCTTCACATCCATGTGAAGCTGAGTTTGTCTATTACCCAATTTAAGTGCGACCTAGACCAGTGGATGGGAAGCAAGAAATTTATAGGTGGTCTGGCACCCATGTCCCTTATGGACAGAGGTAGCCTATAAATGCCTGACCCTCAATGGCCTATTATTCTTTTGAGAAAACTTGGCTAGGCTTAGAAAGGGCCCCTGGGTTGTTAACCTAGTAACAATCTATGAATCTATGAATTCAGACTTCTTCAGAACTGAAAATACTACTAAAAATAGTCTTTTAAAAAATCCAAAAGTCCTCCCCTAATAAATTGTCTACTAATTAGTCTTCATGTTTCTTTTAGCTTAAGCAAACATTTGATATTAAGTACATCCTTCATGCCTGGAGGTTGAGGCATTTAACTTAACCTGCAACATTAATTCTTTCTTCTCAAGTAGACTATTAATATCACACCTTCCAATACAGTCTTTAACTTGATCTAATACAAAAACGTGAATCTTTTAAAACCACTACAAACCAGACTATGTTTATAAAGAACATGATTCATTTCTTTGTTCTTTATAAAATTCACATGCTCTTTTATTCTAGCAGAAAGTTTCCTAATAGTTTCCCAACATAAAAAACACTACTGGTCAAGCAAGTCCTCAATCCTCAAAAAAACAAATGTTTTAGAATTACAGTTGTGCCTTTCTGTGCATACAATGTTCCTCTCATAAGAATCTATGTTGAAACTCTTTCCAGTTTTAAAGTACCTACGGGTTTTACAATAATCATATATACATTCCATTTTTTCTATGCTGCTGGGAATTTCTTATTACAATTCTATTCTAAAATTTCCTTTACATTTTCACCCTTTTTGTATATATATATATATATATATATATATATATATATATATATATATATATATACAAAAGTTCCTTTCCTAAAAATTTATATAGGTCTGAATTTCCTTCTATAATACACCATTTTGTCTAATTATAACTTTAACCTGATTTGTGTCTATACTATATCCAATAGGACATACTAAACTATGTTTGCCATAATTTTTTAAAACTAATTTGTCCATCTCACCAGGTTTAATTTTTTAACAATAAAGGGCACCATTTTTCTATTCTATTCTTTTTTACCTCTTGGGAAGTTTCATTAATAAGATCCATGTCATAGCCTCTCTTCAAAAATAATTGCTTTATTTATTCTAATTCAACTTCATACCTGTTTTGCTCACTACATTAGGAGGTATACTTACCCTGATCAGCTGAATAAATGGTTTTATTATCACACTTATGGTGTGCACTGTTTGCATGTAAATACATATTAACAAATTCAGGTTTTATACAAACACTAAACTTTAATTTCCCAATTTAAAAATTCAATTTTATATTAATATCTAATGGTGCTGCAGTAGCGCTGTCGCCTCACAGTAAGACGTTGTCCTGTTTGATTCTCAGTTAGGAGGTCTACTTACCCTGATCAGCTGAATAAATGGTTTTATTATCATACTTATGGTGTGCACTGTTTGCATGCAAATACATATTAACAAATTCAGGTTTTATACAAACACTAAACTTTAATTTCCAAATTTCCAAATTCAATTTTATATTAATATCTAATGGTGCTGCGGTAGCGTTGTCGCCTCACAGTAAGACATTGTCCTGTTCGATTCTCAGAGCGTCTTCTGTGTGGAGACATGCGTGAATGGGCATACCTTCGTTGAAGGTTGTGCGTCAGGGCCGGCAACTCGGCACGTAAAAATTTACTGCCAATCATTAGTGGACCGGAGTTCCGCTGTGGCGACCCCTAACCAGGAAAAGCCGAAAGACACAACACAACATCTAAAAAGTTAATATCACTTTTGAACTATTTGGATGTAAATTAAAAAAAAATAGTAGTACTGTTTGAATACTGCAAAAAAATCATTAAAATCATTTTCATCTGTATTCTGCACAATAAAGCATAATCTTCAAAGCTTTTAAATAACCCTATAGTTTCTTTAAAACTTTATTCATAAACACAACCTTTTCCCAATGGATCATGATTAAATTAATGTAGAATGGAGCCATATTGACCCCCATCTCTACACCCTTGACCTGTCTGTAGAATTGCTTATTAAAACAAAAAAAATCTTCTTAGACAGTATGTCAATGTTACCAGTAATTCAGTTTTCTGAGCTGTAAAACTGGAATTATTGATTAAATATTGTTAATCATTGTCAGTTCTTGTTGTAAATGAATACTGGTGTACAAAGATTCCACATCAGTGGTTGTAAAGGAATAAGCACTATCCCACTTCATTTGTCTAATAAAATCCAAAAAATGCCAACCATCTTTTAAAAAGATTTTGACTGAAAAAAATTATACTTTTAAATTACTCATCTAAATATAAGCTAATAAAGTCAGTTTTTCAACCATATATTGCAATTATTGATCTAAAGAGGTTTTATTTTTATTGATCTTTGGAATTTTGACAGAATAGCCTATTTTACGAAATTCAATGGAAAAAAAATGAAACAAATCTAGATCTAACTAAATATTATGTAGTAGATCTAGAAATTCAAGATCCGCTTGTTGAAAAATCAAACAAAATATCTATCTCTTCAACTTGGTTGCAATTATTAACATCATCTAAAGTAATACTCATCTTAAAATTGTATTGTTCCATTGGTATAATAACAATATCATCCCCTTTTTCACCCTTCAATAATCTCAACTTGCAACCCTTATTTACATTTCTTAAGACATGTTTTATTATTCATGTTATAACACACCTTTCTTTTCTTAAGAATTAACTTTCTAATGTCATCCAAGCAATATGTTTTAAAACATGTAGTCTGGGATTCAATGCAAGATTGTAAAATCTTTTTTTGGTAAACTTTTTGCAAACCAACTGCTTTTCTGTTTTATAAAATAAGAATTGCAGGTGTTAACATCTTGCATACAATTTAAAATCATTTATTGAATTAAATAAATCTGCCCTTTAAGTTGGAAGAAAAGAAAGTCCTTTTTTTAATATTTCTAGTTCTGTGTCCATTAAATCTTCACCTTTAGTATGGAGGAGATATGATACTTTATTTATGTGTAAGTTTAGCTTAGTTTATTCTAGTGCTTATACCACAACACTGCATATAAGTCAGCAACAGAAAATTAAAAATGTTACAAAAAGAATAAAAGTAAATGAAATACAGTTTTGGATAGTTGAATGAAAAAGGTTGGGAGTTTTAAATTACCCTTCAAAACAGGTGAGATTTAAAAGACCCTTTGCATGGGACTTCTGCTTGATCACACATGAAAAGATAGTAAATTACACATCAACATTCACGGGAGAGGCAAACCAGTGTCTACCCACATATTTTTACTTATTGGCTCCCCCTGAGTGAACAGAGCTGACAGGTAGGATAGTAAGAAACAAAAAGTCTTTGTTACAGTCAAGACCAAGATCATATAGGTTTCATAGATTCATAGGTTCATAGGTGTGTACTAGGCTAATGGCCCTGGAGCCTTTACAAGCCTAGCCCATAGAATTACCCTGGCATCGTGCCACCTGACTTTAGTACCAGTACCTCTGTCGAGTAAAGCCACTGGAGTGATCCCCAGGGTGAATTTTCTATTTCCTATCCACTCATCATGATTTCTCTTGAAGAGATCCAGTGAGGTGCTCTGTTTGACATGTATGGGAAGTCTATTCCATAGCATGGGTAGTCTCTGGGTTATGAACCTGTCCCTCCAGCATGTTCTTTTGATTGTGGTAATGAGATTGAGGTCTCTGGAGCATGTGGTGTGGAGGGATTGGGATTTCTTTAGATGTAGCATTTCTAATAGAGCTGGGTCAGACATGGCTTTGTAAGTCAAGCAGAGATCGCCTCTAAGTAGACGATATGAGACAGAGAATAGTTGGAGTTTTTTGAGTCTGTCCATTTAGGACAAGTGTTTAAGGCCTAGGATCCCCTTTGTGAGGTACTTTTGTGGCCTCTCCAGTTGTTGCAGGTGTCTAGTGAGGTACATGCCAAATGGGGCATTGTGCTCGATTACTGGTCTAATGAGGGAAGAGTAGAGGGAGACAATGACCTCTTGCTTCCTGGATGCAAAACCCTTAGTAATGAGATGTGCTCCATAGAAGGACTTTCTGACCACATTGGCAATGTGGTGGTCAAAAGAGAGGTTGCTGTCAACCTGTGTTCACAGATATCTTATAACATCTTCTGTGTTCAGTGGACTACCATTGATGTGGTAATTCATGGGAACCGGGTTTTTCCCAAAGGCGATCATGACACATTTTTTGGCATTGAGCTTAAGGCCATGGTTCTGACACCAGTCGTTGGTCTTAGTGAGGCCTTTCTGTAGGATGTCAATATCACTTGGTGAGTTAATAATAGCTCCTAGCTTGCAATCGTCTGTGAACTTTGTCAGCCAGAGTCCTTTCGTGTTGGTCTAGACTTCGGAGAAGTAGATACCAAACAGGAAAGGACCCAGGAACAAACCCTGTGGGACTCCACTCGTAACTGGTCGGCAGTCTGACTTGGAGTCAAGCTACTTTCCCACTCTGGACTCTATCTGTGAGTCAGTTTGCAACCCACCTAGTGATATAGAGGTTGATGCCTAGCTTAGTGAGTTTTTCTATGATTCTTGAGTGGGGAGTGGTATCAAAGGCCTTGGCCAGATCAAGGTAGGCTGTATGAACCACCTTGCCTTCATCCACAGCTCTGGTGACTGACTCAAAGAAGTCAACCAAGTTGAGCAGGCATGATCTACCCTTCACAAAACCAAACTGTGTGGGATCCAGAGTTTAGAGATTCTCTATATCCTTGTTTATTAGGTCCATGATGATGCATTCCATAGCTTTGCATATCAGACTCATCAGGCTAATGGGGCAATAGTTCCCAGGGTCTGTAGTTGCTCCTCCTTTGTGGAGAGGGATGACTGTAGCAGTGCGCTATTCAGTAGGGAAAAAGCTTGAGGTGAGGCTGTGATTGAACAGGGCACACAGGTGAGGTGCCAGTTCACTCTGTAGTTCATGTAGAACACAGCCAGGGATATTGTTGTGTCCCATAGAAGCTGTATTCTTGGCCTTAGCCAGTGCTGTTTTAACCTGTGCAGCAGTAATAATGGGTACCTGGCAATCTACTGGTATTGTGATTGTTTATTTTTGGGGGGGATGAGATGGGTAAAGTTGGCACTGAATCTGTTGGCCAGTATATTGGCAATATATGTTAGCTCGGTGTAGGAGGTACCATTGTGCAGTAGGTCAGAGCAAATCTGAGTATTGCCGTGAATATTCTTTATATATCTATAGAAGGTCTTGTGATTGTCTTTACTATCTGCTGCAATTCTGTTTTCATAGCTACCTTTAGAGGATTTCACGAGGGATCTCAACATTTTGCTGAGGCTGATAAGGGAGTTTTTCCAGTCTTGGGACTTCATCTTATTCCACATCAGTTTCCTCTTTCTGTTGTAGAGTTTGTTTATGGCAGGGAACCTTCAGATTGGCTTCCTTTTTTTGGAGGAGAGTGTCTTGGTTCTACTGGGTATGGCAAGATCCAAGCATTTGTCTATGTGTTCATATAGTGCATTGGTGTATGATTTGGTGGTCATGCAACTATTGTCCATTTGCATGGGTGCCGTGAAGTTAGCCACCTCTGTTTTTAGGAGCCCAAAGTTAGCTTTGGAGAAGTTTTTCATGGTGGGTACCTTTGCGGGGAGGGCGAGTGGGAGGGATGTGGATTTCCAAGGGGATTAGTTTGTGGTCGGATCTAACAAGGGAGGAGTTGACTATTGGTGTAGAGCAATGGTTGCCCATGTTAGTAATGACCAGGTCAAGGATGTTGCTACCTCTAGTGAGGGTAAGAACAAGCTGGTCCAGGGCTTTGGAATTAATCAATTCCAGGAAACATTGGGCAAGTGTATTGGTGCATGAGTAATTTTCCTAGTTAATGGAGGGGTAGTTGAAGTTGCCCAGTATGAGAGTGTTAGGTTGGACCCTAATATTCTCTAGGGTGCTTAGGAACGTGGAGCATGAGTCTTGAGGCATGGTTGGGGACCTATAGCAGGCTACAACCTGAATCTCTTTTTTACCCAATGTTAGCTGCGCCTGAAGTATCTCTGATCTGTTATGTTGGGCTACCAGTCTGGAGGTGTGTGCATCCTTTATGAATATGGAAACACCACCACCTTTGGAGCTTTGGTCCAAGTTCTGGGGCCTAAAAGTGTGGAATGAGTTATAGCCTGGTAGTGCAGGGGTGCTTTCTGCTGCCTTGAACCAGGCCTCTGTTACAGTACAAATGTCGATGTTCTCCATTTTAAGGAGTGCTTTGAGTACATTTTGAAATTTAGACTTCTAGCATTGAGCAGCATGGCCCTCAGATTGCATTTGTTTGTAGCTGTTATGCTGATAATTTGATCTTTGGAACACCACCTAAAAAAGGCACTATTGGGGTGGCAAGAGCCTTGGCCATTATCCGTAAGCCCAGGGGTGACAGATGTAGGCCATCTCTGGCAAAGCATCGAGGTCTGTCAATCATGTCATTCCAGGCAGACAGATACTGGATCCCCTTAGAATTACACCAGAAACTTAGCCAATTGTTAAAATCAATCATTTTCTGCTTGTGCTATGGTATTATTCTGGATGATGGTAGGATGCTGCTCAGGGCTAGGGTCATACCCGCCTTGGCTACATAATCTGAGAGCTCCTTCATGTCTCTTTTCATGTAGTCCAGGGAGGTATGTCTCAGGTTATTCACATCCACATGTACAATGACAGAGTCATATTTGTACCTGTTGTTGAGGGACCTGAATGCATGCATTATGTGGTGGATCCTGGCACCTGACAGGCAGCTGACTGTTACTTTCTCCTTATTCAACCTAGTGAGTGGGACACCAGTGTGTCTCACTATCGAGTCACCTATGACTAGTGTGTTGGGCATACTGTTTTGATTTAGTTGAGTGGCACACTGTTTAGGAAAGTTATGTGTCTCATGATTAATGTTGTGTTATGGTGGTCAAGTGCATTTCTGCCTTGGAGATCTCTGCTGTTTGGGTAGATTTTTATTGAGAGCCTCCATGAAGGTGGGTGTGTGGTTTGTGTTTTTATGTGAAGGCAGTGCTGGTGTGTGTTCTGGAGGGCTATGTGTTCCATGTGGTGTGGTGCAAGTGTTGACCTTCTCCTCTTGACCAGCTACTCCTGTCTTGGCTTGAGAGTGCGTTGCTTCCAATTTGGATATACAACTGCATCTCTCGCAAATCTGAGTGTTGGGAGGTAAGAGGAGAGGGTTGTCGGTGTACATGAGGCAGTTGCTACATTGCATCAGGATACCCAAGCTCACCAGGTTAATAGGAGAAAACACAGGGAACTGACCTTTAGACATGCCTGGAGGGGTGGGCATTAATAATAAGTACTGGAGCTATTTCCTTGTAGAACGTTTAGTGCTGGTAGCACTTTTGTGTGCTACAATAATTGCTACAAGAAGTCTGGTAAAGTGCTAGACTAATAAACTAGTAAAAGTGCAGAAGAGGAGAGAACTAGCAGATATAAGGGAAAAAATGAAGAGCAGACTTTGGCACTGCTCAGAAGCTTACAAACAGTCCTGGATGCAGAAAATCTATGTCTGGACTAGACTAGTTATAGGAAAGGCAGAAAACAAGTGCAAATGCGGGCTTTTAAAACAGAAAGTGGAAAGAGATGGAAAAACAGACCAAATGGCCAATAAACTACAATTTCTGGGCCAGAAACCACTCCTCTTGTGGTAGATAGGCTAACTAGTGCTTACCACTCCCACTGACAAGCTAGAAGGCTTCCCTCCAACACAGAAAGGCTTGGGGGGGCTCAGAAGATTACAAACAGTCCTGGATACAACAAATCTTTATCTGGACTGGACTAGTTACAGGAAAGGTGGGAAGCAAGTGCAAATGTGGGCTTTTAAACCAGAAAGTTGAAATAGATGGAAAAACTGCCCAAATGGCCAATAAACTACAATGTCTGGGCCAGAAACCACTCCTCTTGCGGTAGATAGGCTACCTAGTGCTTACCACCCCCACTAATAAGCTATAAGGCTTCTCTCCAGCACAGAAAGGCTTGGGGGGCTCAGAAGCTTACAAACAGTTCTGGATACAGCAAATCTGTATCTGGACTGGACTAGTTACAGGAAAGGCAGAAAACAAGCTTAGCATTTTTTTTTTACAGAAAAGCAGCTAAAACAGCACTAAAAACAATTCAAGTGTAGTACAAGCTAACACATTTGAGTGTGTAGCAATATTAAAGCAAATACAGTTTAAATAAATACACTTTATTCAAACTGTATTCTGAACTGAATTCAATTATTGTTTTATTCAACTCTGAACAGTTAAAAAGTGCCAAACAATATACTTATCAGCTGAGAAGCACACTCAGAGCACAAGGAGATTCTAGCAAAGTTTTTTTTTCATATGTTAATACCAAATCTTGAAGGCCTCCCCAATGTCACCGGCAGCTAGCATAAACCCTACAAAACAACGTGTTAGGTGGTACCTATTAATAACCCATCTAAGGAATTCTGGACCCCCAGAAATAATCCAGGTCACCATCAAGAAGCTCAGGACGAAAGACATTACAATAGTCCAGCCAGGATGAAACATTTTCATGGCTGACTGTGGCTAAATATTGATGCAGTGTTAGGTGAGTCAGTCAGGTGATGTTATGCAGAAGATAGACTGTACTTCTACCATTACTTGATTCAAAGCGATTCTTATTCATCTAGTGCAGCTACACGAATACACACCCTGGCCTTGAACACCGACTTCTTACCCTAATAATAAATTGTAGCAACCAGCAAAAGAGTCATTAAAAGGTACAACAGTAGCATACTTCATCAGTGTCCCAGTCCTCATATCATTTAGTATCGTCAAGTAAACTTTATTCAGGCAAGGATTACTGTATCTATGTATATCTGTGTGTGTGTGTGTGTGTGTGTGTGTGTGTGTGTGTGTGTGTGTGTGTGTGTGTGTGTATGTGTTCCATTCATGTCATTAATACTTTTTACACTGAATAGTGACAAAGCCAGTACAGCTGATAGAAAATCAGCTGATCAAGCTGTACTGTTTTTTCTTTTTTTGAGTGAGACTGAGCTACATCGGGGTTTGAGAAATTTGCCCTTTCCCCACTGTAGTGCAATCTTGGAGTTGGTATATATAATTTAGAGGGAGGTGTGAAGGCTTGCCCCTGCAAAAAAAATATGCATTTTTCTTTTTGCTTGTCAATGTTTTTAATTTCGAATGTGTCTTTATTAATTAATTTACTAAAGTATTTATTTATTGGGATAGTCCAATTGGGTCAGCAAAAACAAACACATTTCCAGTGGAGATCCAGGCAGAAAACAGAGCTCTATACATCAATATGAAAAAGTACACAAAAGAGAAAAAAATGCAATAATTTTCCTAGTAGGATAACCTAATACAGAGTATTCTTATTAACAAATACTAGCAAAATCAGGGGATAATCTTACAACTTTACAATTACATTGATAATTTATTACAGTCGCATTTACAGAGTAGATTTATGATAGATCAATTTTAAAAATCATTCACATTCATATAGAGGTGCATAGCAGTATCAGAGCACAATAGTGATAGTTGTAATGCAGTACAGAGCATACATAGGCGTGATAGAGAGGCATTCTTAATTAATAGGCAGATATACTGTGCAGAGAGTAGGTAAGGAGGTGAGAGCCTATGTCTAGAGATGTGAGATTAAATGGATCTTGGAGAAAAGGTAGAGAAAGTAGAGTGAGAAATATTAGGGAAAGAACAGACAGCATTATAGTAGAGATGGAGAGGAGGGAAAAGGAGGAGGAGAATAAAGCAGCCAGTAAGCATTTGAGTGTGGAGTATGATTACGAGTAGAGAAGGAGAAATAGAATAGAAGAAGGCCTGCTATAATTTAAATGTAATAGCTTTATAAGATATAGTCTGAGTGAGGAGAGAAGTGAGAAGAAAAGCTGTCCAGAAAGGTGAAGACAGTGTAGGGTTAGTTAGCATGGTGTGGAACAAGCTTGTTATTGCCATTTTGTCTAAGTAGTCAGTGCAAGGAAAAAGGAAAGGAATACAGGGAATAAATAACAAGTCATATGCAGCCCATCTCAAAGCCCTAACCCTGTACTCTGTTTCCTTTAGACTGCTGCACACTGATTTATGGGTAATCATTTGAAATGTCAGGATCTGCCAGACTGAGTCCCAAAATAAGGAGACTAAATGGCTGAAAGATCAGACTTACATATATGAAGTATGATATGCCATTTCTCAGAATATTCCCCTTTCTCTGAGGAATGGCAATCTCAGAGTTGGTATATATACGTTTGAGACAGTATGGGGTATGGGGGGACTTTCTTCCTCCTGCATAATGAAGTTTTAAATAGGAGAGTGGTGTGCCGTCATTTCAATATTGAGTTAATTTATGCCTAGCTTACAAGGCATCTTCTGATTCCACACAGATGGATTTGTTGCATAACTGCAAAACAAACAGCAACAGAAATAAACATTCTACGGACCTAAGACTCATCTGCGACATAAGCAGGACATGCTGGAGGGATAGGTATGTGTCTCATAGATTACCCCTTCTCTGAAACAGGCTTTCCATACATATGAAGCAAAACCCATCCCTAACCCTGTTCAAACATAACTTGGACCAATGGATGGCAAATCTCAAATTTACCCCTGGTTTGGGACCTATGTCCCTAATGAACATGGGCAGCCTGTGAATGCTTGATGTGTACTAGACTATATTGTAACTGTAAAATTCCTTGGGATATTGGCATGTGTCAACAATATTTTGTTAAATTTGAGGCAAGCTTGGCTCTTGGGCTGATAGCCTGGTAACCACCTATGAATGTATGAACCTACAGGAGTTCTATGCTCTTGACACATAGGAGGAATACTGTACAATTATTAGATGAGGCTATGTGTAGAAGTAGTTTGTTAGTACAGCAGAGCTGTTTATTTGGGATGTAATGTTGAAGAATGGTAGTTAGGATAGTGCATTGGTTGGGTTTGTAGATGAGAATGTATGTGGCTAGTAGATGTGAGATGGATAAGTAATGGGGTAGTTCAAACAATGAAAGTTTTGTAAGAACAGTGGAGTGGTATGTGTTATAAGGTAAGCTGGTGGCAAATTTTGCAATTTCATTATAACAGTACTTAAGGAGTTTGGATTGTGAGGTTTGAAGGTTAATGGAGCTGGGGTGGGGTCATGTGGATTGGATACTGTCTACAAGAAGCCAGTTGGCTTCCCTCAGATTTGCAGAAGTCTTTTTTTGTTGTTCTTCAGTTTCCGTGGAAATGAGAGATTCCTGTGTTAGCTTTGAAGACCATCAAGATTTTTACCTGTGCAGATGAATGACATGCCATGTATATACTACACACAGTTATTGCATGTTTACTGGCTGTGCACAGGTCATTAATAATTATGTTAAACTGTAGGAGACTGAGAATGGATTCTTGTGGTACTCCTACTGAGACAGACATAATTTATTTATTTATTTATTTATGCTGTGTGATTGGGTAGGCGAGATTGTTTGAGGATCCTTTTCAGACACAATCTGAGTGCAAAAGCAAAAAGTAACAGTGTGGGAAAGACAAATCACATGCAAAGACATGGCTCATAGTTATGACAAATGTATGCATTAACATTTCATAGTAGCTCAGAACTAGTTTCACAGAACCTGAAATTATACACACAGCAAAGTAGAGGTAGCAATATTTCACAGTGGTATGTAATGTATTTCATAGAATTTAACATATTACCGCAACATTTAGCTACATCTTATGGTATGCTACTAAATATTGAAGTATGTGCAGTTATTTCATGATTATCCGGGATATTTCTTGGTTTGCTTTACTTTTGACTCCCACCCATTTCAGGTTTGTGAAAGGCAGATCATGCCTCCTGAACCTGATCGACTTCTTTGAGGCAGTCACCAAAGCCGTGGATGAGGGTAAGGTGGTTCACACAGCCTATCTTGACCTCACCAAGGCTTTTGATACCATCCCCCATTCTGGAATTATAGCTAAACTCACTAAACTAGGTATAAATCCCTACATCACAAGATGGGTTGCCAACTGGCTCACTGACAGAACCTACACTGTAAAAGTTGCAGACTCCAAATCTGACCTCAAGGCAGTGACAAGTGGAGTGCCACAAGGTTCTGTCCTGGGACCTCTCCTGTTTGGTATCTACTTCTCTGAAGTACAGGCTAACACAGAAGGCCTCTGGCTGATGAAGCTCGCAGATGACTGCAAACTAGGAGCCATAGTCAAGTCCCCAAATGATGTGGACATCCTACAGAAGGGCCTCACTGAGACAGATGCCTGGTGTCAGAACCATGGCCTCAAGCTCAATGCCAAAAAGTGCAGTGTCATCCCCTTTGGTAAAAACTCTGTACCCATGAACTACCACATAGGCAGCAATCTACTTAACACCGAATGCGTGATAAGAGACCTTGGGACCCAGGTGGACAGTAGTCTCTCCTTTGATAGTCACATCGCTACAGTAGTTAGGAAGTCCTTCTACGTGGCACACCTCATCATAAAAGGGTTCTCATCCAGGAAAAAAGAGGTCATTGTTCCCTCTACTGCCACTCATTAGACCCATTATAGAGTACAACGCCCCTTTTGGAATGTACCTCACAAGACATCTGCAGCAGCTGGAAAGGCCACAGAATTACCTCACAAAGAGGATTACTGGCCTCAAACAAATGCCCTACACTGACCGCCTCAAAAAACTCCAGCTTTACTCTGTAGCATATCGCCTACTCTGAGGTGATCTCTGCCTAACATATAAAGCTATGTCAAACCCAGAGCTGTTGGACATGCTACACCTAAAGAAATCCCAATCCCTCCAAGCTACATGCTCTAGGGACCTAAACCTTGTCACCACAATAAACAGGACATGCTGGAGGGATAGATTCCTGTCCCAGAGACTTTCTATACTCTGGAACAAGCTACCCATCAATGTCAAGCAAAGTTCTTCATTAGCACTCTTCAAGAAAAATCTTGATGAGTGGATGGGAAATAGGAAATACACCCCAGGGATCACTTCTGTGTCTCTGCTGGACAGTGGCACAGAAAAATAACTTTCTTGGGTGGGGTAAGCTATGGTACCTTGCTGGCTAGGCTTACGTAGGCCCTTGGGCCAATAGCCTAGTACCTACCTATGAACCTACATGCAAGGCAATTCAATGTCACACAATCCAACAGGCTGTGTATAATTTACAGCAGATTTTTGAATTCACATTACTCAGTAACAGGACTTGGCAGATTTCAGAGAAAGCTGTACTGCTATCAGATTACCTTATTTTGACAAACTGTGAATTTAGTGATTTGTTATAGATGAAAAAACTTAACTGAATTGTGTTCTAGCTGTGCATTCTAACCCCATTTGTATATCTCTTCCCAAAGGCAAGATTCAGTGCTGCTTATGTTTCTTTTTATCAGATTATAATGAGCTGTCACATGGTATTTTGGGGAATGCCTCTAGAAATCTGTATTACTGATAGCGTTATATGGTGCTACAGTGGTTATTATTGTTGTTTCATAGCACTTGGTTCTCCAGTTTAGTCCTGGCTAGAGTACCATCTGTGTGTATATCCTGTATGTGTCTATATATTTTTTTTGATGAAGGACTGCAGTTTAATCATAAGTAAACAAAATAAATAAATAAATGCATAAATGTTGCTTGTAACAACCAGATTTATTACGTAGTTGAGATTAAGCTCTTTCATTCCACATGACAACCCGGAACATCTTCAGAATTAACAACTATACATTTCCTGTCATCTTTTATATGCAAAAAAACTTTCAGAAAATATCTGTGTCAATAAAAGTTAACCGGAAATTACAGTGATTAATTGCAACATTTCATCATATAATAATCATGGGGTTGTTTTAAACTTGTACGGATTGTTCACAAAACAACAAACAACAGTTTTTTTGTTGTTTTTTACATCTGTTTTTTATTCGAGAGGAATTTTCAGGTGTTCCGTTAATCGCAAATACTTAAATTTCACATTATCTCAAACTATCAGTAAGGGTGTAGGTGGTGTACACGTGAGGATGAGTGCATGTGTTCTATAAAGGGCTGGCATTATCTCCAGCACTGGTTCCCATCCTTGTATTAGTCCCCAGCTCCCCCTGCAACCCTAAACATGGTACATCAAGCATCAGAAATGAAGTGCATGGTGGCTACATGGGTTCTGAGTAGCAGCAGGATTAACTTGCTCTACTTAACAATTTCT
The DNA here is from genome assembly GCF_019279795.1 of Protopterus annectens. Classification (NCBI taxonomy): domain Eukaryota; kingdom Metazoa; phylum Chordata; order Ceratodontiformes; family Protopteridae; genus Protopterus; species Protopterus annectens. The sequence continues at coordinate 698,590,263 of NC_056745.1, forward strand.
TTTTATATTGGATTATTGTCTTTAAACTGGGAATTTCAATCAATTTTTTACATAATTATATAGTTTTCAACTTCATCTACAAGACTATCTACAAAAAATATTTTGAAGACATAATTTCCAGTCAAAACTCTGTGCTGAAAATATCTTCTCAACTGACTGGCTTTCATCATGACCTTAAACAAGACAGCCAGCCAAGATGCCAGTCTCAGAAGAGAACTACAAACTCTAATATCCAGCATACAGGATTTAACCTCCAAGATTGATAAAATTGACTGTAAAATAGACAATTTTAAAGAGAAAGCAACTAAACAAATGGAATTACTACATGAAGATCTGAAACAACAAAAAATCCAAATAACCAGCATTGAGGAAACTTTTAATGACATGGATGGCAGAATAATGGAAAATGAACACAACACTGAATTGCTACTTAAACAAAACACCCTGTTGCAGAGAAAACTTGATGACCTCAAAAATAGATCCCACAGAAATAACCTTAGGATCTTTGGTTTGCCAGAAAATGCAGAAGGAAATAATATGACATCTTTTCTCAACACCTGGATACCTACTATTTTAGACTTACCTGAAGCTTTGTCATTTGGCATTGAAAGGGTCATTAACACTGGTCATTAACTACTGTAAATACTTCTACCAGAAAGCAACCTAGGTCAGTTATTGTTAAATTTCTTTCTTCCTCTGATAAAGAGCTAGTTCTAAAAACTGCTTGGTGTAAATCTCCTCTGAAATATAATGACTCTATTATTCGTTTTGATAATGATTTCTCTTCTCTAGTCATAAACAAGAGGAAAGTTTTTTTCCACTGATTAAAGAACTGAAAAAGATACAAATCAAAACACACATTTTGTTTCCTGTGAAGTTGAAGATTTTCCTTCCAGAGGGACCCAAAATATTTGAAGACCTGGATTCAGCTTTGTCTTATGTTAAAAATCATAAAGTTCTAGAGAAAATAGACGAAATGGAGTGGGCAAACCCTTCACTTAAAAGAATTGCTGCAAACTCTGCATGGAAATCAACTGAAAAGCAAAAGAGACCAAAGCACAAATAAATAAGTAAATACTACTATGTTTTTCTCTTTTTCGTGTCTTTTTGATATATGGTGTTATTGGATACTATATATATATATATATATATATATATATATATATATATATATATATGAAAAAAATCCTCGTAACACCCAAGAACTGTATGCAGCAGCCAAACGACACCACTAGTATAGCTCTCACACGTTAAAACAAGCAGCAGTTCAAATCGCTGTTTCCACAAAGTCACAGTAGTCTCAAACTCATATAATCCAAAGCATTTAATCAAAAAATACACAATAGAACGTAAGCGCTTTCACGATTTCACATCGCTTCATCAGACGTAACATTAACTGTTCAGTCAACCTCATATAAATAAAAAATTTAAAACTCTTAATTGGTTAATTAGTATTTAACATTTAAAGCGCCAACACTTAAAAACATTAAAACATCAGCCCACAGTCAATTAAAACATATTGTATAAAAGCATAATGCATAGGAACAATCCATATAAGAATATTTCATATAAAACATAATATATATGAAGTCATAGTTAAATATAGTCAAATATATTTGATTATAACAAAATATTAAACCTATATAATCCACAACTAGCTGAAACTACTGTGACCTATAAATACAATGCATGATATACTAACCTAAGGGTAAAGATTTATCTCAAAGGTCTAGCCTTAAGGATGGGTTTGATGGTAGTACTATCATTTAATCCATGACCCCTATGCGCCCCCATCCTAAAAATCCAACGAAGCTCAGCACATTCTGTATCATTACTAATATTCCCCATCCTAATATTAATATGTTGAACATGTAATATTTGAAACAAAAACTTATGTGAATTTCCTTCTTTCAAAATATGCTTAGCTATAGCATTATACTCTTCTTTCCTTGTGATACAGTAAATGTGGTCCCTAATACGTTCCCTAAGGGTACGATTTGTCTTCCCTATATAGAACCGAAAGCATATTACACAGTGGGCCACATATACTAAATTTTTGGTACCACAATTACCACTACAGCCTAACTCCCATAAACAACCTGTGTCGGGGTGTCTAAAAAACCTCAACTCATCTATGTAATCACATTGATTACATCCACCACATTTATTGGTGTTACAAAAAACATTCCTACCTCTGAGTTCATGTACAAGGTTCAAGGGATTTTTATAGCATAATCTCTGCTTCAAATTCTTATTGTTCTTAAATGCATACTTAGGACGATCTCCAACAATCTGTCTTGTCTTGTCATCCACTAATAAGATATGCCAATTCTTTTCAATAGCATCTTGCATCTTGCAAGCATTATGAGCATAAGGTAGCACCACCCTTAAATCACTACTTCTATTATTCAAATTACCTCCTTTGTTGTTAGTCTTCCTTGAATAGTAGGGTTTAGCAGTTGTATCCCTACTAGCTTGAACCTTATTACAAACACCTTCAACATCTAATCCATCATACCCTCTAGATATAAATTCACATTTTAACTTATCCATTTCAAATGCTAGCTTCTCATCATCACAACACAGACGTGCTAACCTCAGTGCCTGTCCCTTTACCACATTGCGAAACAGTTTAGGATTATGCATACTTGTGCGATGCAAGTATGACGGGCAATAACAAGGTTTCCTATAAACCTCTGTGGTCAATCTATTCCCCTCCTTGATTATTCTAACATCTAAATAATTAATGGAGTTCAAAGAGTATTCCATTGAAAATTTCAAAAATTCACTGCTGCTGTTAACATAATCATGATATTCTAACAATTCTTGTTCAGTGCCGTCCCAAATCAAAATGAGATCGTCAACAAAACGACGATGAAATACAACATTAGGCCGATCTACCACATTAGCCTTCTCCCAGGCTGCCATGATAAGATTTGCATAAGCATTGGCACAACTTGTACCCATTGCTATGCCTTTCTTTTGTTTATAATACTTATCATGGTATATAAAAATATTATTCTCTAACACTAACTCTGTTAGAAAGCATAAAAAATCAGCTTTCAGCCTGTCAAAACCTCCTTCATCCATTAAAAGTTTATGCAGCATATGCAAGCCTACTTCATTAGGTATACTGGTAAACAGCGGTTCTACATCCATAGTCACTAACGTAAGATCTACGATGTCTTCACAGGACTGGATGAACTCAAACAAATCACTTAAAAAGTGTTCTGTGTCTTTCAATACTTGTTGAAACTTGCCCAACACACTTTTTAACTCTTGATCTAAATAAATAGATATAGCCTCTGTAGCCCATCCAGCACCTGCTACAATAGGTCTAAACTTAGGCTGTGTAGGATGTTTGTGCACCTTAGGGAGTCCATGAAGTTGTGGAATAACTGGAAATTCAACCCTAAAGTAGTCATATAACTCTTTAGTTAATACTTCCATATTCTTGCACTCTAGCAGCGCCCTGTTAACATTATCTATGATAGTATAGACATCATTGAGATTAATGACTGCATAAGCATCAGTTTTGAGCATGTCCAACATTGTATTGAGATAGTATGAAGTGTCCATTACCACAACAGGTCCTCCTTTATCAGAGGGTCTAATGATAATATCAGCATTACCCCTTAACTCTTTCAGGCATCGTTGTTCATCCTTGGTAATGTTAAATTCCCCACAACCAGTGTTAAACTCAATATCATTATACATTGTATTCTCAAATGCTTTCAAAAAAGTATCAACATTAGGTGGTAAATGTGGTAAATATAAACTTTTCTTTTTTGTCACATTATCAACATTTGTATTGGAACCAAAAGACATTTTTAAAGCAACATTTCTAACAAAAACACGCGCTGAAATAATTGCTTCACTCATGTCCATATTACTTGTGGGTATAAAACCCAGTCCCTTATTAAGGAGCCTTATTTCAGTATCAGACAGTTCATATCTCGAAATGTTCCAAACTAATCCCTTTGGGACCACATCTTTTTGAGCGTACGCACCTGCTGTTGTTGTTGCGGTGCTTCTTTCCGCTTCTGACCTCTCTGCACATCTGCTTCCAACGATTTCCTCCTTCCTGATCTGATCGGTAATGGAAAAACCGGAAGGTCATGCCCCATCATACCATCATTGATTAACTTCCTCCTTACATCAGGCTCTCCCCATTTATTAGTGTTTTCATTCACAAATACTTCCCCTGCTACTTCCATAGGAGTCGAATATACTGAACCCACAGCTACCGGTGAGTTCAGTACCTCTGTAATGCCAATTGCATTCGTGGTCATATCTTTGGTAGTATTAGCAGCCCCTTCTGGTATAACCTTATCAGTTATATTCCGTTGTTGCACCACATCTACAGAAGTATTCATCTCACGTCCTCTCACTGGCCCTTTTTTCTGTAATCGAGCTGCGCGTGGAACTTCACTAGATTGTATACTGACACCATTCTCAGAGTTCACATTTTCTCTGGGCCACAAAAAAACATTCTGCTTAGAGAAATCATCTAAGTCCCTGTTGATTTTCCTCTTTTTATACTCCAACAGTCTTGTCTCATAACGTTGTACTTTCTCTATAGTTTCTTGCAGAAAAATTTCAGTCGGACCATCTCCATAAATCTCAAACAAATCATACTGATGCTGTATGACATCATTCCTCAGATCATTCTCAATTGGTTGGAAAAAATCAATTAATAGCTTCATATAAGCCCGACTCGTATTAATGTTAATTTGCTGCCATTTAGTTAATAGCTCTGAATATACAGTCCCATATGAGGGCATATTGAGCACCCTCAAACCTCTCGGTATAATGTTAAGGTTTAAGCACGCTTCCAAATGGAAGCGTTGACACTGTAAACGCTTAAACCTATATATTTCATTCTCTAAATTATTCTTCAGTGCTCTAACTTCCTGTTGAGTGCTTTTATCCACCTCAGGCTTATCAGAAAGCTCCGTAACATTCATTTGTAACAGTGGATTTGACAGTTCCGTTAATAAATTCCTGAGCCTCATGTTCGCGTTAAATCCAGTCTCCTTCTCATTTGCCGGTGCTGCTGCTGCTCCCTCCATTCCCTTATTATATGTAAAAAACTCACGGACAGCCCAACGATATGAAAAAATCCTCGTAACACCCAAGAACTGTATGCAGCAGCCAAACGACACCACTAGTATAGATCTCACACGTTAAAACAAGCAGCAGTTCAAATCGCTGTTTCCACAAAGTCACAGTAGTCTCAAACTCATATAATCCAAAGCATTTAATCAAAAAATACACAACAGAACGTAAGCGCTTTCACGATTTCACATCGCTTCATCAGACCCATCCTTAAGGCTAGACCTTTGAGATAAATCTTTACCCTTAGGTTAGTATATCATGCATTGTATTTATAGGTCACAGTAGTTTCAGCTAGTTGTGGATTATATAGGTTTAATATTTTGTTATAATCAAATATATTTGACTATATTTAACTATGACTTCATATATATTATGTTTTATATGAACTATTCTTATATGGATTGTTCCTATGCATTATGCTTTTATGCAATATGTTTTAATTGACTGTGGGCTGATGTTTTAATGTTTTTAAGTGTTGGCGCTTTAAATGTTAAATACTAATTAACCAATTAAGAGTTTTAAATTTTTTATTTATATGAGGTTGACTGAACAGTTAATGTTACGTCTGAAGAAGCGATGTGAAATCGTGAAAGCGCTTACGTTCTGTTGTGTATTTTTTGATTAAATGCTTTGGATTATATGAGTTTGAGACTACTGTGACTTTGTGGAAACAGCGATTTGAACTGCTGCTTGTTTTAACGTGTGAGATCTATACTAGTGGTGTTGTTTGGCTGCTGCATACAGTTCTTGGGTGTTACGAGGATTTTTTCATATCGTTGGGCTGTCCGTGAGTTTTTTACATATATATATATATATATATATATATATATATATATATATATATATATATATATATATTGTTGTGATCATCCTGCAAGGTAAGAGCTTCTCATTTCTTAAAAAAAATCACTTTACAAAAGTTATTTTTACAAGCTAATCATTTATAATCACATACTAATAATTCAAATAAATACATAACACCTATTATTCAAATATAATTTTATCCCATATGAAATAAAAGAAAAGGGTATACCCATAATTATAAGCTACATTTGCTATTTTATATTAATACTGATTCTCTTATTAGTTTATAACGTACTAATATAGTTGTTAATAACTATGAAAGGGGTAGCGAGAACTTTATGTAATGGTTGAAAAAGAAAATATAAATCATTTAATAAAAATGAGGAGATAATATTAAAAGACAAAAGAAAAAGTTAACATCTAATGTCTCCTTCCTTATACAGTATTAACCTGCATATATGCTCTTATGTTTTCTTACAACAAACAAAATTGAAAGAGATACTTTCTTAGTTCACTTATTAACAGGATGTTAATTACCTACAATTCAAACAATAATTTGTCTAAACAATATAGTACCTGGAACTATGTTATATATTTCCCTGAATAGTTCTAGACATGTGCTGCTTTTCTTTGTTTTAGCAGAGTCCTTTACTTTTGTTTTTTTCTTAGGGGTCATTTGATTAAAACAGGAAAGTACATGTTACACAAAAAAGCTTTCATTCATGGAAGTTATGTGTATATATAGAAGAAATGCTATGATACAAATATTATAGAGTTCAACAATAATGATGGTAATAATAAGACAGTCAATATATATATATATATATATATATATATATATATATATATATATATATATATAGGCTGTTTTTTCCTTCCTTCATTGTTGCTATTTTTCTTTTTGTATATGTCTGGGAATGTTGCTGGTGGAGTTTTGTGCACTGTTATTCCTGTTATGGTTGATCACAGATTGTTGGGACATTTATAAGCTAGTGGACACTACAGGCTTCAACAGTTGACCATAGAAACAAAGAAAAAGCCTTCCGAACCTTTTTCCCACTTTTCTTTCAAATCTTTACCAAGAGAGACAATTTTGTATCAAAGAGAGCTCAAGAAGATCGTCTGTGAGCCTATGCTTGCTGATTTCACTCATTTTGTATTGAAAAAGCAAGAATAGCATCTTCTTTGTGTTGCAGTTCTTCGAAGTTTTCTAATGACGTCATCGCTATTGGACAAACTGCAACAGGAAGTTTGGCCTGTTTTTTTTTTTTTTTTTTGTCTTGCCGGAAAACAGCCTCTTTGATATTTTTGCAGTGCTTGCATGTTGTTGTAACCAGGTTGGAATTCTGTCATGATTTCTTAAGTGGTGTACAGGGGTCGACAGAACTTAGGGTGAGTTGTTTAATATATATGTAATAAATATTTTGAAGTTTTTACATATGGGGAAATGGAGACTTTGTAGAGAGACTGAACAGAATATTGACAGTACCGTAGCCCATTAGAAGAGGTAGATGGTAGGTGGAAGTTAAACATAAAAGCTCCCTTTATAGTTCCTGGTGCAATTTGGCAAGATTAGACAAATTGGGCTAACTTGTAGTTGAATGTAAACAGCAAAATGTGGGCAGGGCTGTACAGATTTGACTAGTAGCGATGGCAACATTTTAAATTTCGAATGTACTTGCATGGGGAATAGGGCACTTTAAAAAAAATATAAAAAGGAGAAGAGAAAAAAAAAGAAAAAAAAACACAGAGGGGCCTGAGGATTCTATACTTAGGCATTTGTCCTGCACATTAGTTAAATTTGCCATTAAAGGTTATATGTAGACCCACTGGTTATGCTGGATCTGTTTGGCTTTTGTTCATTGCAGTTTCATTGGGTGAAGACACTTTTTGGTTTGCCACTACATTTGGTTACCCAGCGACTTTGCCAGCCCCTCATGGAGGTTTTGAAAGATGCTGTCTGCCACTGGATACAATGGTCACCTAGTGTGTGGGCGTCTTATTTGAAGGATATACATCTGAGGTTTTCCTCACAGTATGCATTGCTATACTTATATGGGGTGTGGCGCTGGGCCCTTCATCTCTGCAGTGTTTGTACTCTAGCCATCATTGTCCATTCATTCCCTATGCCAAAAGGGTGACTCACATTAATATATCACTTGCCTAACCAACAGGTTCCAAAATATAAAAATAAAAGATGGGTATACTGACTTTCGTTTTATGTGGAAGTATGAGAATGATCCCCGAAGTAGTGACTGATAAAACATGTATGATGAGACACTTTTCTCCTGGTTGCGATAATGTGTAAATACCTTTTTTGCTTACATAATTCTTTTGTTGATCAACAAATGCATAACAGTTACATACTGGATAACAAATTAAACTCAAGATACTGAATACCTGGCATAGACTATGAATATATAAGTAAACAGTACTTAAATTAAATTGAAATCCTGTCATCAGAACATATATAATATAATATTTTAAACATATTTAGTGTGACAAAATTATATAGCAACTAGTCTCAAGAAAGGAGTGAAGCTTGAAGCTTACGTACAGGTTTACTGCTTTAGAAAAATAAATATACATAAATGCTGGATACAAACAAATTTAAACATATGTACAAATGTATAAAATCTGAATTATAGACACCTACTAAGGTCACATTTTGTGAATATTTAGGTTTGTTAACAATTCTCTGATAGATACTCTGTTTTACGAATCTGCACTCTTTTAACAGGAGGATATATACTTCTATAGTTTATGTGCATCAGTTAATTAGATTATTTGAAGTGATGCATTACTCTCTCTATTAATGAAATTGTGTTACATAGTACTTTGAAAGAAAAAGATGATGAAGATGTTTATATATAACAACAGAAATAATGACACTTCATTGTCACAAAGACATGTCCTATTTTATTGAGACATATTGTAATTGACACAATTTACTGAATGCATTATTTAATCTAAACATCATACTGAAGAAGTTGTTTTATATGTATCTTTGATAAATGAATGTTTCTCCTTACAGTCTCATCATATTTGTTTAGTATATTTAAATACCCTTTACAATCAGTACTGGTTCCTACCTTATTACATGAGCTTAAGATATCAGAATACTATATGTCCAATCAATACTAAATTATAAGTGTTTTTGTAAATATTTACTTAAAACATATACCAGGAAATCAAACACATGCCTAAAACCAGTAACTCAAAAGAATCAGGATCCAAATGAAGTTCCACAGCAAACTTTATTGATTTTGAGCACTTTTGTCGGCCTTAAGCCTCAGACTTCATCAGAAACACTTAAAATACATTGTAACACACTTAAATATCCTCATAGTATAGTCACATGATATTAAAACCACACCCCCATTGATTAACACAATTAGTTCATAAAGAAACACAGTTCATCACAGAAACACGGTTTATTCATAAAATACATTGCCTAAAATTAAATGTGCAAAGTTGTTGCATTTTGGGCTTTTTCATAAAGTGCATGTGCAATGCTTAATTTAATGTTAAAATATAATTGTTATTTTAGTACTTAAAGTTCATAACACTTGTTTTAGTGCTTGAAGTACATAGTCTGTTTGCAATGTGTAAAACCTTTATTCTCATATGAAATTCCGATTTAAGTTTTAAATAACTGGTAATAGACAAGGTCTCATTAAGGCCTGGAGGACTGGTAGCATTAACACGGAGTTGCCATATCAACTCCCTATACTCTAACCATATATCTTTTGGCCCACCCCTCATGTCTTTGTCGGTGACTTGCTCCAAACCTGAAAATCTAAAACAGTGTCCACTATATTCAAAAACATGTCTGGCTAAGGCATTGGACATATTAACTTTCTGTATATCATAAAGGTGTTGGTAAATCCGTTTATTAAAGGCATTTTTGTTTTTCTTGTGTTGAACATACTGCAGTGTTGACAAATTGCGATGTATACTAGACACTTTGTCATGCAATTTATCTTATGCATGAGCTTTACAATTCAATATCTTTCAATATGCACAACATCTGTTTCAAGGACATAATAACATTGTGCACAATGTCCACATCTTCTCATACATCCACCTGCAATTTTCTGTACATTCCTTTCTAAAATATTTCCACTTTACTTTCTTTTATATCAGTTAGTATACTCCAATTATTGTAAATGATATCCTTTATCTCACTAAAAACAGGACTAAATGTCAAAATCAATGCCCTGTTAAAACCTCTGTCAGTGACCCCTATGTTGAACTTGCCTAACCCACCATCCAAGGTGTGCATAGCATTTGTATTTGACACATTAACACCTAATAGGGGAACAAAATACCAGCTGGTTCTTTTGTTGGTAACTTCCTGCAATATAGGGTCAATAAAGACTTCAGGGTATCCTCTCCTGATTAACATATACTTGAGAGTGTTCATTTTGTCAATAAATTGTTTATATTCACTGACCATTCTTGCTATCCTCACCCCTTGCCCTTTAATCAATGATTTTTTCTGGTGTAAGGGGTGACAACTTCCAAAATGTAGCAAGGTGTTTGAAAAAGTGGGTTTTCTGTATATTGTTGAGTTGAACCTTTTTTTGGCCTGGTCCTTAGTAATTTTAATGTCTAAGAAATGTATTGTGTCCTTGGTGGATTCCATAGTAAAGGACAAGAAAGTGGTACTATTTTTTAAAAATTCAAGAAAACTGTCCAATGCTTCCTCTGTCCAATCCTAAAATATCAGAATGTCATCAAGGAAACTCCCATAAAATTTGCAAAATTTAAATAGCTCATGTTTAAACACAAACATTGTTTCCCATTGGGTAAGGACAATATTGGCGAATAGGGGGGCACATGCTGCCCCCATTGCTACACCAATTTTTTGTTTGAAGTACTGATTTTCAAACACAATGAAATTATTCTCAAGGATTACTTCCATAAGTGTTTTGAGCATTAAAATTCTGTTATGTCCAAAAGTGGTGTTATTACAAAGGAAATCGTAAGACCATTGAATTCCTAAAACATGAGGGATGACAGTGAAGAGATCCTTAAAGTCTATCGTGGCTAATATCAAATGTTCACAATATAAGTTTTCCTTAATCTTGCTCAAGCAGTCCCAGGAATCCTTAAGGACGTATTGGTATTTTTCCAACACATTTTTAAGTTAAAAATCCACAAATTTCACCAAGTTAAATGTTTTGGATGCCTTGGCATCAACAATAGGTCTCATAGGGGGATCAACAATATTTTTGTGAATTTTTGGGATACCGAAAACAGTCGATAACCGGGGTGATTTTTGTTGCAGAAAATTAAACTCACTTATAGTGATCTGTCCATCTAATATCAAATCATTCAAAATGACATCAATGTGCCTATAGGCTATGTTCAATTCATTCAGCGATGTTTGTTCATAACTGTCACTAAAAAGGTGCTCATACATTTTTTCTAAATAGGACCTTTATTCCATTACCACAATGCCCCCTCCCTTGTCAGGTTTCATAACCTAATGTTCATATTGTCACAAATATTTTTAGAAGGTCACTTTCTTCATGAGAAAGATTAGCTGTACAATCTTTTTTCTTGTATTTAATAAGATTCCTGACTTGATTACTACATAAATTTTCAAAGACCTGTAATAAGGGGTGTAGTGGGGGATTAAATGTACTTGATTTTTTACATTGTGGTACTTGTGTACTGTTGATCTCACTGTCAAAATAAATACACAAATCGATTTTCCTAACAAACATTTTAATCTCCAAAATAATTTTTTCCACCGCTGGAACCTTAGAAGGAACAGTTAAGCCCTTTTTGAAATAATTCTGCCCACTCCTTATCCACAGTTACATTACTTAAATTAAATATTTTAAAGTCACCCTCATTGTTTGTAACTATGTGTGTTTTCATTTTGGTGGCAGAATCTATTACCACCTGTTGTTCTCTTTCCCTCGTCCCCTGTAGAGATGACCTCTGTTGGGAAATGTATTCCTGAAGTTCCAATTACTCTCTGCTTCCCTGCCCTGGGCAAATTGCCTCGTTCAATTCTGCAGGCGTTCTGACCTCCTCAATGACATGTCTAAACGGACTGCATCATTACCATTCTCATTTACACCATCATCCCTCAAATCCTGATCAGTATACTCATTTTGATACATATTTTCTCTGTCGCTGACCTGCTGAATTCTACTAAATCCACTTGGTGTGGGATAAGCTGTACCAGCTTCATAATATTTTTTATCCCTTGCTAACTTTTTACTTTTTTTATTTACCAAGTCCTCCACATATTTATTAGTGTTAACAAACATAGCCCTGTATTTGTCAAACCTTTGTGGAAATACTAAATCATTTTTGAGCGTTGCATCACATTCATCTACAGTTTTTTTTTATTGGAAACCATTTTCCTATCATTTTCCCTCATAATACATTTGACAAGCTCACAACCATGTCTATTAAACATTGAAACAAGTTCTTTGTAAAAATCAGTGCCTTGAACAGTACCAGAGGGAAATCTCCATGTCCTTAAACATTTAGGCACTTGCTCACTCTGCAAGCATTCACGTAAATAATTATTCTCCACCTGCAATTTACGAAATTTTATAATTTCCTTTTCGAGGTGTTCAAGTTGTTCATCTTCAGTTCCGACATAATTATTAACATTCCTGTTGTCATTAAAGTCTTTGAAATTACTGAATAAGCCTTCATTCATCCACTCTGAAAGTGAAAAAGATGCTACACCATTCCAGACGTCAATGGGGATGTAGTTTTAATATCTTGTGACTATACTATGAGGATATTTAAGTGTGTTACAATGTATTTTATGTGTTTCTGATGAAGTCTGAGGCTTAAGGCCGACGAAAGTGCTCAAAATCAATAAAGTTTGCCGTGGAACTTCGTTTGGATCTTGCTTCTTTGAGTTACTTAAAACATATATTATAGATGGAGAATGATACTAAATAATTTTTTTTGATATAACAAAGTGTTTAATAATTTTGTTTTGATATTATTAACATTTATTGCATATGTCTGACTGTTACTTGGTTTGGAGAAGCATACCTATAAGTCATCTTTGATAATACAAGAAGATTGGTTATACAGACATCCAATAACAAATTATAGACTACACTTTATCTTAACTAGATAAATATTCTCTGTATTTATAATTATTCAAATTCTTTTAATTTATCTTAATTAGATGTGTAAACAAACCATAAAATAAAATGCTGATTCTGTCTTTAAAATCATACATGCAACTCACATACACCTAATATTTATTTACATATATATATAGTCATTATTGTCTATTCTTGTTTTATATTAGTAAGTTTCTATTATAGTCCTTACAATATTCATCATAGACTTTTATGTTAAATAAGGATATATACATAAATTCCTTAAAATTTAAAATTAATAAACAATCCAGTATAACTTTCAATTAATGCTATATTTTATATATATATATATATATATATATATATATATATATATATATATATATATATATATATATATCTATATCTATAATAAGTGGTAGCTATATTCTGGTGTTACTATTTGAAGGTTTGATCTCAGTGGTTGATGCCATTGAGACGAGGAGTTTCTAACTCTAGGCGGGGAGCTATTTTTGGTTTTATTTCTTACAACAACATGGAACAAAGATTGCTAATACATTTCTTTTGACATCCTTTTTCATTCATATACATAACATCCTAAATGATATTGTTTATGAAACAATTACTACCCACATTTATGAGTTAACATCTACCATATTTAATTTGAACAAACAATATAAAAGAGAGAGTGGTCCCACTACATAAAGGCGGTGCCTCCACCGACCCTGGAAACTACTGTCCCATCAGCTTGACAAGCCTGATCTGCAAAGCTATGGAGAGGATCATAATGGAACTCATAAATAAAGACATAGGGGACCTGCAGACATTGGATCAAACCCAATTTGGCTTTGTCAAGGGCAGATCATGCCTTTTAAACTTGGTTGACTTTTTCGAAACAGTCACCAAGGCCATTGATGAGGGCAAGGCAGTCCACACAGCCTACCTTGACCTGGCAAAGGCATTCGACACAATACCCCACTCAGGCATCATAGAAAAACTCACCAGCTTAAATGTAAACCCATACGTCACAAGATGGGTTGCAAACTGGCTAAGTGACAGAACCCTCAGGGTCAGAGTTGCTGGCGCCATGTCTGATTCCAAGCCTGTCACAAGTTGTGTCCCACAGGGCTTGGTCCTGGGCCCACTCTTGTTTGGCATCTACTTTTCAGAAGTACAGGCAAGCACAGGAGGATTATGGCTGACAAAGTTTGCAGATGACTGCAAACTGGGTGCCATAGTTGAAAACACATCAGACACAGATATCCTTCAGAAGGGTCTCATAGAAACGGATAACTGGTGCCAAAGCCATGGCCTAAAGTTAAACGCTAAAAAATGCATAGTCATACCCTTCGGGAAAAACAAGGTTACCCCCAGCTACCATATAGGTGGCAATCCACTAAGCACAGAAAAGGTTATCAGGGATCTGGGGACCCAGGTTGACAGTAACCTTTCATTTGACACCCACGTTGCCAAAGTAGTTAGGAAGACCTTCTACATTGCCCACCTGATCATGAAGGGATTCACATCTAGGTCAAGGGAGGTCATCATTCCCCTGTGCTCATCACTCATCAGACCGATGATTGAGTACAACGCCCCATTTGGAATGTATCTGACCCGACACCTGCAGCAATTGGAAAGGCCCCAAAA